>NC_079170.1:50719312-50886498 GCF_947568905.1 Ostrea edulis
ATCGTTGTTGTTTTTTTTTAATTGTACATGTACATGTACACATATACCAATAGTCGTACGTGTAGATACTGGAAATGTATGCCTGTTTTGATGATTATTTGAATTTTTTTACATGCTAAACACAAACATTTAATTTAAAGCGTTTCTAAATTGCGACTTTAAATGAAGCCGGGTTTCGTATATGTTTTTAATAGTTTATTTATTTTTTGTTAACAAAATATCAATTCATATGAATATGTTCCAATTACTTATGACTATCAATTATCACTCATAGTGTAGAAATATCTAACATATGAGCATATGGTGTAGTGCAGTGGATTGAATTTAAAGCGGTCATTATGAAAATAATTGTAGTTGTTGAAAGAGCGGTGAACTCAGAGCTTGATGCAAAATAACCCCCCTCCTCGCTACACACAAAAGATTACTTAGTTTTATTTGATATCCAAGATAATAGACAACAGAATAAGAGAGCTATTGAAGCATGATATCACTACATTATATTCCATTTTGTTAATTCCCTGTTTAATTGCTAAACACTCGGTATCAAGTGTGAATACCACGGGTCCTCGGAGATGACCTTAAAAACAGACGCCCCGTGTCACGGTAGGTGTGGCACGCTAAAAAACCCTCACTGCTCAATGGCCGTAATTGCCGAGCATAAGCCTAAATTCAAAAGCTCTTCACCGGTCATGGTGACGTTAAGCAAGATAAAAATCAATCACTCCATTTATGATTCATATATTAAACATTCAAGGTGACAATATACGTTTTAGAATCATTGGCTGAGAAAATTCATATAGATATCAAATAATGAATTCAATACCGTATATAGTTTAGCTTCCGGATTTTAGCTGTAATGACGTTAACGAAAACATAAATAGAATTTTAAAAAAATAAACGTACAACCGTGGATAATTACATTATATGCTTTAGGTATATATTAAGTATTGAAATCCTTCAATATTATTATCAACATAATGAAATTATTTTGTACGTATCAAACTTTCGTTCTGTCTAAATTGTTTCTAAATTTACAACATTTCTATCAGGTTTTCCGTTTATCGTGAAGATCGTTTATCGTGTTTTGCGTTTATCAGGTCTATCGTGAAGATCGTTTATCAGGTTTTGCGTTTATCAGGTTTACCGTGTATCCTATCGTATCGTGCGTGTATCCTATCGTATCGTGCGTGTATCCTATCCCATCGTGCGTGTATCGTGTTCTATCGTTTATCATGTCAAGAATAACGTTGCGGGTACTGTACCCCCTCTATATAATAAGTCGCTCTATAAAGCCAAAGATTGAAAAATCCTACCCCCTCTATATAATAAGTCGCTCTATAAAGCCAAAGATTGAAAAATCCTACCCCCTCTATATAATAAGTCGCTCTATAAAGCCAAAGATTGAAAAATCCTACCCCCTCTATATAATAAGTCGCTCTATAAAGCCAAAGATTGAAAAATCCTACCCCCTCTATATAATAAGTCGCTCTATAAAGCCAAAGATTGAAAAATCCTACCCCCTCTATATAATAAGTCGCTCTATAAAGCCAAAGATTGAAAAATCCTACCCCCTCTATATAATAAGTCGCTCTATAAAGCCAAAGATTGAAAAACCCTACCCCCTCTATATAATAAGTCGCTCTATAAAGCCAAAGATTGAAAAACCCTACCCCCTCTATATAATAAGTCGCTCTATAAAGCCAAAGATTGAAAAATCCTACCCCCTCTATATAATAAGTCGCTCTATAAAGCCAAAGATTGAAAAATCCTACCCCCTCTATATAATAAGTCGCTCTATAAAGCCAAAGATTGAAAAATCCTACCCCCTCTATATAATAAGTCGCTCTATAAAGCCAAAGATTGAAAAATCCTACCCCCTCTATATAATAAGTCGCTCTATAAAGCCAAAGATTGAAAAACCCTACCCCCTCTATATAATAAGTCGCTCTATAAAGCCAAAGATTGAAAAATCCTACCCCCTCTATATAATAAGTCGCTCTATAAAGCCAAAGATTGAAAAACCCTACCCCTCTATATAATAAGTCGCTCTATAAAGCCAAAGATTGAAAAATCCTACCCCCTCTATATAATAAGTCGCTCTATAAAGCCAAAGATTGAAAAACCCTACCCCCTCTATATAATAAGTCGCTCTATAAAGCCAAAGATTGAAAAATCCTACCCCCTTTATATAATAAGTCGCTCTATAAAGCCAAAGATTGAAAAATCCTACCCCCTTTATATATATATAGGCCCTAGAGGTGGTAAGATTTTTTCGATCTTTGGCTTCATAGAGCGACTTATTGATGGAACTCCTGGTGCCTGTGGTCGTAGTATCACTTACAGTGTAGTAGGCATGATACGTATCGAACCGTTGGGGCTAGGACAGTCACACTTGGTACACACACACCTTATGCCAAGCGGATGAAACATACCAAGTATTGTGTATCAAGGTCAAATGTCAAGGTCATAGTGTCATTTAGTAGCAAAACCTTGTTTTCGTTACGGATACAGCCAACTCTATATTTTGAATTCCTTATAGGAATTATGAGATTGATCCCTGTTCGTTATCTTCACCTTTCATACTACATTTGAATGTCAAACTGATGTACATGAACCTCACTACAAGTATGGAAAGCCATTCATTATTTTAGCGATATTTATTCAATATGTATTAAAAGCCTTAGTGCGCATGCGCTTATTCAATATTAAATGCAATATTATTGACAGTGCCAATTCATAATAACGCCAGAAAATTTGAATACTTTTGAGCAAAATCATATACAATATAGTACTACATGTCGAATTATAAACACGCTAAAACCAGGAGACATGGGCCAGGTTTCCTAATCTGAAAGTTTGACAGTACATGTACAACCAAGGGCATGGCATCGTGGGGTAGTGAGGATAGCATTGAATCTTGTAAGATCACACCAACGTCTACAAATTAATTGGGTCAGAAGGAAACATTTAAGGACGCGACAAGAGATGAACGAGAGCAGCTTCCTCTACGTACGGTGTATGATCAAACCTGTGAACGAGAGCGGCTTCCTCTACGTACGGTGTATGATCAAACCTGTGAAGTGCTGGCGAGACTAAAACGAAAATTGTTTAATATGTATGTCAATACATGTATATTGAAATTCTATAAGTATGCTAATTGTGGAAATTTTAAAATTAATTGGGTCAATACATTCACATGTACGAAGATACGTGCTGAGAACTGGGACGAAAGAAGCGGAAGTAGGAGTGTGAATATTCCTCGTAATGTTTGAGCGATATTTCATAAAAGAATTAATTTCCTACCATGATTAAATTGCCGTTTCAAATGTATACACACAATTTTCTGACATGTGTAATCCTTGTAATATGACTGAAATATATTGCTGTCGTATTAAGTATTCGAAAATCATAGACAATGAAAGGCGAATGTCCAATCTTTTTGTAGATGATGGATGTATAATACAGTACCATTGATCCGTACATTAATGGCAATATACAGCATTATGAATTATTCACTGCGAAATACTCAGTGATTTGATGAAGTGTGGCATAATCTCTATGTCTGTACAATGGAAATATGTATATGTCTCCCAAAAGTAATACACGTATTAAACAAGACTTTTGATCATTCGGTCATTTATTATGATAGTTTGCGATTTTGTACGTACATATCTATTTGGTATGTAAAGTTATTCATCACGAATCGTTAACAAATAAATCATCAGATATTCACACCTACATGTACGAAGGTCGGATCCATTGTCAGTAAATATCATTTATATAATTTGCATGACACTCGCAAGGATAAAAATGAAGGTAGGCCATGTTATATCCACGATTATACATAGTTTATATGCAGACTTGTAAATGCTAAAATTCAATGCATGTCATTTTGAAGTGGTGAGATAATTGAAAACCAAAAATAAATCGAAACATGAAATTATAATATCCTCTGAAATAAGGTATAAAACTGGAGCGAAACATTGTTTATGACGCCCACATTTTATAACGAAATTTTAGAGAACAGATACAGATATGTGTTAGATAAACTATAAAAGTTTAGAACGATTGTATAATTGCTTTCTGCTTCTTATTTCTTTCTCATTGCTATTCCTATCTGCATAATCATTTCCTCCTACTTTTTCGCAAAAGTGCACGAACAAGGAATTTTGCACATGCACATGTACAACGAAAAAAGCCTAACGCAGATAAAAGAATGGCACGATCACTTGGTTGCTTCTTTCTCAAATGAATTTGTTTTTCTCCGATTTCTAGATTCTCATCGCAGTCTCGGTGATCATTGGTCTCGCTTTAGATCCCTCACAGTGCTACATTTGTGACAAGATGGCTTCCATTTGTGAAACCTCCCTTGTAGTGGAGCGCCAGCTATCGATGTCCCACCCGAGCGCAAAGAGGGTAATTGCCCACAGAGGTAAACTCTATCCAAATGACATTCCCCACGAGACAGCAACCGAAAACGATGCAATACCTGAAAACGAGGTGATAATTGCAGGTGGTGTTCAAAGATCAGTGATAGTCTTCAATGGAACTCTTCCAGGACCCGATATAATAGTTTACGAGGGACAGACATTGTTTATTCATGTAACTAATAGAATGCGTTCAGAGATCCTCGGCATCCATTGGCACGGTCTTCATCAGCGAAATACACCTTTCATGGATGGAGTACCTTTCGTGACACAGTGTCCCATATTACCAGGTCAAACATTCACATACAAGTTTCAGGCATATCCAAAAGGTACATTTTGGTACTACTCTGCTACAGGCACACATCGGCTTGATGGTGCATTTGGGGCGTTTATCGTTCGCTCAAGATCAGAAGATAAGGTAGAACACATTCTTCAAATCCAAGAATGGTATGAAAATCGGGATGCAACCGTAGATTCACTAATAACAAAATATGAAGATGGAATACAAAATGATCTAAAGATTAACAGTTCTAAATCACCCGATGGTTCTGCTTATGGCTTGTTTCCTCCTGATAATGCTCTCATCAATGGTAGAGGATGGACTGGTTCTCTACCATTACACGTCTTTAATGTCAATGAAGATGAGGCGTCGTTTCTGTTTAGAGCTCTGGGTGTAGGTGTAATATTACCATTTCGAATATCTATCGATGGACACAAAATACAGATAATTGAATCGAATGGATACGGAATTAAGCATCTGTATGTGGATTCCTTTGTCCTTAATCCAGGAGAGAGGGTTGACTTTACCATAAGTAGATCTAGTTCCAAGTCTCAAAATTATTGGGTGAGGGCTGAAACTTTAGATGAAGATAGACGTCTCGCGACCAGAGCTATTTTGAGATATGACCTAACTGACAAAAGTGACCCCAATACAACAGAAAGGATGTGTACCTTCGACAATCCCTGCAAAGTGTTTAATTGCCCGTTTAAATATTTTCCTGAAAATGAAAATATGAAATGTATTACAATTGATCAAGTGGATTCTCCTGAACCATCTGAATTTCCCCCTGTAATCAACAAACGGCATTTCAAAGAGTATTTTTTAAACTTTAAGTTCTCTGGGGCGACAGCGACATCGGTAAATGGCAAAATGTTCATACTCCCTGTGGTCTCAGCTCTCACACAACCAAATGGCATTTCCAAGCCTTGCACGAAACCTCAGTGTGACGAGGGAAAACAGTGTGAATGCACGTATTCATTAAGCCTACTTCATAATGATACAATTCACTTTGTTCTTACAAATTTGGATGCAGGGAAAGGGTGGGCACTTCCAATTCATTTGCATGGACACTCTTTTGAACTCCTGAAAATGGGATTTCCACTATACAATAAAACCGATGGAAACATTATCTCTTCAAATGAAGACATTAGATGCAAAATGGATGTTAACTCTCTTCAAGAAGAGATATATTGTACCGAAACCACATGGAGCGACTCATCATGGTACGGTGGTAAAGTTCCGGGACTGAACCTTGTAAATCCTCCGCGGAAAGACACGGTGATTATTCCTGGTGGCGGTTATGTGGTCATCAGGATTAAAGCCAATAATCCAGGTTTATGGCTAATGCATAGCCTCGTTGACCATCTATCAGGTGACAAGATGGCCATTCTGTTGAATGAATCTTTCCCCTTCCTTCCGGAACCTCCTACGAACTTTCCTAGATGTGGTAATTTTGATGGCAGTCCTATTCCTTTACATTGAATTTGAAATAACACTACGATATTGTGCACAATCAGGGCCGTAAATTACATGGAGGCGGAGGAGGCAGCTGCCTCCTCCAACTTTTGAGCCAAAAAAATTAAAATTTAAAGTTCATTAGAATTTATGTTGTTTCCAATAACTAAGAACATGATACCTCCCTTAAAAAGCATTCCAAATCTTTCTTTTAGAATGAGTTAGTCAAGTAACATCTTAGAAGGCCCTAGAATCAAGGATTTTGCACGAAACGTGTTCAGTGTGCACAAAATGTGCTCAGCGTCTGGGGGGGGGGGGGTGGCCCCCAGACCCCCGCCTAATTTCCTGCCTCCTCCAACTTGAAGGTTAATTTACGGTCCTGACAATTTGCTACGCTTGAATATGTATTTTAAAAAGAGAGTATGTTTGTTTTCTAATTGAACTGTATATAACACTAAATTTGCACATGTTGTAAACTTGTATAGAAGGGATATTGGGTGGATTATTTTTCACTTACTTACAATGTACAATATATGTACTTGTACAGTCGCAATAATTGTACTTTATTTGTAATTCGCTTGTATTTCTTTCATTATATTGTGAATACAGATGGAATAGTAAATTGATGGGATACAGAAAACACCTTTTCCACAACCCCTTCACTTCATTACTTTATTTCGTGTTACTTTATTTTCTGACGAGTGCTTTGCACTTTGAAAGTTTAATGAGCAGAATCCTCGTCTTTACAGGTTATTAACCATAGTGTCAACTGATTATTTATTCATACATTTGAATTACAATTAGAACGCGACGATTACCTCACAGAATTGTTTGTAATAAACCAAGCAAACAATTGGAAAAAAGAAAATTAATGTATGAATAACAATTAAAATAATAAATTTCTGCACTGAAATATGCAAGTCCTTAATGCAATAGTATGTTTTAGTTGCATTAGACGTTAACGAATAAACAAGCGTTCATTAGAGGATGCACTTTTTGTAAAAGAAAAGCCTATGGACACCTGAAATTTTAGCAAAAACATTTCCGCAAAACCCACAAGACATGGATTTTAGCAAGGCTATTGACTGAGGCTTTTCCATATTAACATGACCATTTTAATGAATATACCACATTAAGTTAAATAATCATTTGTCTGATTTCGTGCGAACGTAGTCTTAAAGTCCCTTCCGAAAATACAGTGGTATGTGTATCGCTTTTACTGCTAATGGCACTGACATTTGTTACCAGCTAATTTAGAAAGCATTGGGAAAAAAACTCCCTAAAACAACGAAACACGAAAAATTCTTATGTTTTCCCAACCCACCCTCCTTTAAGGTAGTACCAGACAGATACTATTAAGTTCAATGTTTTGTTAATATTTTGTTCTAAGGAACAAAATCTCGTACTGTGCACGGTGTAAAAGAATATATCCTATCCTTTTTTTTCCCCTCCACATAGTGTCAAATCTTGGGTATCAGAATGTGAAATTATACTTTTATGATAAGAGTGTGCCCTATGTAAAAAAAAAAATACCAATGGACATTTTACAAAAATTAAAACTTTTTATAAAGCTGACCTATTTGTTACGAAATCTAATAAAATACATTGTAATTGATGTATTTGTGTACACCGCTATGTACAATATGACATGCATGGCTCGTCAATAGCAAACCTATCAAACGTGATATTGCTATATATTTTAAAGATCTCTTAAAAGGAAATGTATAGTTCAAATTTTGAACAAAATTAAGATAATGAAGAAAGTGATACAGAAATTGATATATTTTGAAATAAAGAAAATTCAATCTAGGATTTCGGATATTTTGGACTTTTTAAAAAATTTGATTAAGAAAAAATTGACACATTTGGCAAATTGAGTCATCATATCTGACCTTCAGTCTTACGATATGATTTTGACTTTCATTATACCTGAAGACAAAGGACGGCTTAAACACGAGTCCAAATATAAGATCTCTACTAGCTACATAACAAAAGTTACCCGTTACTTTATCATATTTATATCTCACAAAGATGAAATAAATGCATTAAAGATTTTGACTTCCAGACCTCCAATATAATTGGATGTCTCCAATATTTTTCAGAATATGCTAAATACACGTCATGGATTATATTAGTTTGTTCAGATCATCATTGAATATTAGTTCAGTATTATGGAAATTTCATTTATCAAATTAATGAATTTAAGGAGATATAAGTGAAAACTTATTTTTCATGTGTATGGCATTACCTTAAATCAGGATTATATATATATAATACATATACAATGGAAACTTAAAGTTCCTATACGTTCAGGTAGATCTATTTCTGGAGAAGATTGATTCGCACGTTCGTTATGATAAATCACATTCGAAATTCTACATATATTACTAAAGTGCATTGTAGGTAGAACACAATCTATCATCAAAGTTTAATTAGAATGCAAATGCATATGTTTTACTTCCAATTATAAAATATAATAAGACCACAGCGCATTTCAGACATTATTCACCATAAAAAATTAAACAATGAATTCGTTATATTGAAAACGAATATACCAAAGCTAGTTATATAATGATATTACATGGGTCTCTTAAACAGAAAAAAATGTTATGAGAAATTAGAAATAATGTGATGTAAAAACGGTTTGTCAGTGAAGGAATACAACAACCTCTATTTTCAGGTAATGCTTTATTCCATGAAGATAAATTGCCATATTATCCAACTTTGAAAGAACAATAACTACTATAGTATAATAAAAACGCTTTTGCTAAAACTTAATAAATCATACTTTTGAAATATTTTTAACTTCAAAGTTTGAACAGTGAGGAAACGTCACAAAGCTAGCTAATGTTTTGTTTGTTTGCATGTTAATTTATTATCCATATAAGACTTTTTCACTCGTGTAAGGTTCGTCAGCAGCGTTAGGCTATGTTCCATACATTTTGACCTATGCATGGCGCCAAAGGTTCTTTATTGTGACAACGGCTATCATGACAAGGGACCTTTGTCTTTAAAGTCATATCCGAAATACCCATGACTTTAAATGCTGGGCGCTTGATGAAGAAACATCCGCTTCCCATGTCTTAGGTTTGAAGCTGCACCGGGAGCGAAAATCGAATCCTGGCATCCACACATATTTAGGGATTGATTATATATTGTTTAACGACCCTCTTGAGAATTTTTCACTCATATGGAAACGTCACCATTGCCGGTGAAGGGCTGCAAAATTTAGGCCTACAATGGTATGCTCGGCGCTTACTGCCCAAAAGCAGGGAGGGATCTTTATCACGCCACACCTGCTGTGACACGGGGTCTTGGTTTTTGCGGTGTCCTTCCAGGACAGCCATATATAATCGCATTTTGCGACAAGCAAGGGGCATCTAGGACCTATTCTAACCTGAATCCCCACAGGAACATATATAGGGAGGGAAAATGAGGTTATTGTAGCTAAGTCTTTCATATATTCTAACATTATTACTACGATAACAACATGCCATTGGATGACTGCTCGAATGCATTGATAATGTACTATACACCACTTACGTAACGTCAAATAATGATAGTTTTTGAAGAGATAATGATATAGTTAAAATAACTGAAGTATCAAAATAGAAACAGATTACGCTTGTCCTAGATGTATTGTCAAATTAAACAGGGATGGACATAGAAGATAAAAAACAACGAAATTCATAGCAGTTGCTGGCAGTTGTTAATGACAATCTACAAGACACCTTGTACAAAGCTGATGTGACATTTCTGAAGACTTTTCTGAGCAGTCAAGTGTTGGGATTACCATACTGAGAATTCAACAGTTGGAATTATGTAAGGTTTGCAAATATCTTACTATTTATTCAGTACATTTGTAACGTTTAAAACTCACGATTTTACATTATTGTGTGGTTCAAACCATATAAAGTAAACATTTTGTGTTAGTGGTAAAGTATTGTATCATTTCTGAGAAGAGTCTCTAAGAAAAACACTGCACCTCTCCCCAGATTATAGATTAACAATATAGTATAACCAAAGGCAGTTATATCGCTTGGGTTCAAATTTACTATTATGGTACCTTCACATTCACGGATTTTTCTTACGGATCTTTATGTATTCCACAAATCCGTAAAAGTACTCGGATTGTTACGATTTAGACACGGATACCGGCGATTGATTTACGAATGCTTGCGATTGACTACGAGTCGGAGATCCATAAGGACTCGTAAGAAAAATCTGTGAGTGTGAAGGTGGTATTAATCGTAAAGTTTAAGTATGTACTCGTAAAGTAATCGTGTCTATACGTAAAGCGCTCGTAATGACTCTGAACAATCCGTAAAGCGATTGTAACCCGACGTGAATAAAATCGTAAATATCACGTAGGCATTCGTAATAATCCGTAACAATTCGTAAACTATCCGTAACATATCGTAGACCAACCGCAAAGATCCGTAAAAAAAAACCCACCTTTTTACAAGTGTTTTACGGATTCTTACGAGCAGTTTACGTGTTCTTGTGATCAGTTTACTGTTTAAAATACTTACGGATTGTTACAAGTTATTTACGGGTAATTTACGGAAAATGAAATCCGTGGACAATCGCGAATTATTATTTTTTTTTTTATGTCAAAATATTTGCCCCTACTTTCACGGATCCTTGCGAGTGTGTGCGAATTGGGACGAGTTATTAACGGATACCGACGAGTGATTTACGAATGCTTGCGATTGACTACGAGTCGGAGATCCGTAAGGACTCGTAAGAAAAATCCGTGAGTGTGAAGGTGGTATAAAAGAGTAAAGGTATAGAATTCTAAATATACGGTACCAAAGTCCGCCGATGTAAAAAGAAGACACCAAATGGTATAAAATTCTACTCTATTCTAAACTATTCTTACATAATCAATCTACATTACTATCAAAGTTCATCCCGAAATTCCATATTCTTCCCAAGATATGCAGATAGGAAACAAGAAATCTAAATGAAATAAGAAAAATATATTCTTTAATGTTAATTAATAATCATGCATATTATGAAAGACTGTGTGTATAATGTTAACATGTACATGTTTATAGGGAGAGGGCAATCTAAGTTTTTAAAAATTGTGCCCGGTTCCTTTGTAATTATATTAAATTAAAATATGTCAAAATCAAATCAGATGTCACCCAAACATTGACATATGACGGATTAATCTTTGATGACTTTTAAACCAATTTTTAAAAATAAGGTTACTGGGGCAGATTTGTTTTTAGAAAACTTGTTAATTTTTCAATAGGAGGTGTCAATGCAAGATATTTTAAATTAAAAATCTTGGATAACTTTCTTTTTTAAAAATTGAGATTCACTCTTATTTCAAATAACTAAATCATTATTAATTGAAATCACTGGGGAAAATTATTTGTCTTTGGTTATTTTGAGCTATACAACGTAATATAGGTGACAAGACAACCGATTGCGGGTCTTAGACGTATTATTTACTACTTATACAATCTTTATAATGAAATACAACTATTATTTAAAAAAATTAATATTAAGCAAACATTCTATATGCAAAAGAAGTTACATTTGTATGTGTTATTTGAATTTGCCGATAAGTTGTCATGGTAACTACATTTCAAGTACATGCGCAGATTTCTAAAGCTTAAAAGTAAAGAAGACCTGCTCCATGAATAAGACTGAAAAATATTGCTGTAGATACAGGAACAAAATATCAATTTCCAACGTCCTGCACTGAAACATGTTACTGCGACGACAACTGCCGGTAGCTAGGTACCCTAGTAGTTAGGTATCCTATTAGTTAGGTATCCTAGTAGTTAGGTATCCTAGTAGCTAGATATCCTAGTCGTTAGGTATCCTAGTAGTTAGGTATTCTAGTAGTTAGGTATCCTAGTAGTTAGGTATCCTAGTAGTTAGGTATTCTAGTAGTTAGATATTCTAGTAGCTAGATATCCTAGTTGTTAGATATCCTAGTAGTTAGATATCCTAGTAGTTAGGTATCCTAGTAGTTAGGTATAGTAGTTGTTGGGTATACTAGTTGTTAGGTATCCTAGTAGGTAGATATCCTAGTAGTTAGATATCCTAGTAGTTAGGTATCCTAGTTGTTAGATATCCTAGTAGTTAGGTATCCTAGTTGTTAGATATCCTAGTAGCTAGGTATTCTAGTAGTTAGGTATCCTAGTAGTTAGGTATAGTAGTTGTTGGGTATACTAGTAGTTAGGTATCCTAGTAGTTAGGTATACTAGTAGTTAGGTATCCTAGTAGTTAGGTATCCTAGCAGTTAGATATCCTAGTAGTTAGGTATCCTAGTAGTTAGGTATCCTAGTAGTTAGGTATCCTAGTAGTTAGATATCCTAGTAGTTATGACTGTTTCTAAACTGGGAGTCCGACTCAGCGCCAAATTTAAGACGTTCAATATACATGTTCCTTCGCAAAGCTTTCCGCAATAGAAGTGAAAGCCACAGATCTTTCGGATGTGTCCTTATGAGGTCCCATGTCATGGCAGGCGTTGGTACGACAAAGAACCCTCACTGCTACGGCCGTGGACATTATGGCACACAAATATGGCAATTCACCTACAGCTGGTGACGTCTCTACCTGAGTAAAAAATTCTCGAATAGGACGTATAAAACAACACACAAACAAAACATTTCTACTTCTCCTACTAACAACAACTAACTAACTACTTTGTAACTAACTAACGTAACTTGATCTTATCATTTCAGAACATTCCTGACTTTATTCCTAAAAAGCAAACCTGGTTCTTTGTCTCTACAGAGTAAGTAACAGGTATCATACTTGATTAGATACTTAAAACTTTTACTGAAATAACGCAGAAACATATCCTAATCTACCAAACATATGTCAACACTGTGTGAAGAATCGTTACCAACAAAAGAGAAAAGTTACTCCGCTGAAACATCAGTTTGTGATCCGTTATTACGAACATTCATTTTATCCGAATTAAAGTACAGTACTACAAAATAAATAGACCGTGTTCGCAAGGCAAAGAATGCAGTAAAATAAAAATAATCATTATATTTTTTTTCAATCTTATCATTTCCAATTCTTATCATGAAAAGTAAAGATAACAAAGACATCAATCCCATAAATCATATAAAGAATACAAAATTGAAAGTAAAGCAAACACGAACCCCTGGAAACAGTTGAGTTGGGATAAGATATCTAGGAGGAGTACACATAATCCAAAAGAGAAGGAAATAGTAAATATTTAATGAAGCAAATTGACTATGATTTATATGTTAGATGATTTTTTTTAATCGTTTTACTATCATATTAGTAAGCAATACAATCATGTACTTCCTCCATTAGTTGTAATATTTATCATATAGATAAATTAGAATTGATTTTAATGTAGAATTTACGGTTTGAATAATATAGACCTGTTCTTTCAAGTACACCTGATCCCACTTAAAATGGCACTTGCACTCAATTTATTGCACTTTTCGGAACGGCCTGACCCTTTCTTCAGGACATAAAAAGATGAAAGAAAACTTTACATGTAGTGATGTACATCTACGCAGTTTTGCAAACAATTTATACAGTCATCTCAATAGCCATTCATTTTCCTACCCTTTGTCAGGAATCTGCAGTTCAGGTATATGTTGAATTTATTCTACAATGCAAGTATTGTAAATTGCTCAAGATTTGATATTTGCTTTTTTGTATTACTTCACAGATGGACTGTCTTTTCTATCTATGTCTTTACATCTTTACTGTTTTACCAGTGACGTCTGGATATATTTGTGACCAAAATGCCCGGAAGTGTGAAACAACGATCATCATTGAAAACTATCTAACCATGATACATCCAAGATTTTCTGCAGTATTTGCTGCTAATGGAAAACTTTACCCATATTCCGTGAAAAACACAACGTCTGCCGACCCAGTTCCTGTCAACGAAGTGATAACAGCAGACGGTTGGGAGACACCTCGCGTTGTCACAGTCGCCAACCGATCAATTCCCGCTCCTGATATCATCGTATATGAAGGTCAAACTGTAGTCGTTCACGTGATCAACAAAATGCATTCTGATTCGTTAACTATACACTGGCACGGTCTTCATCAACACAACACGCCGTATATGGATGGTGTACCTTTCATTACTCAGTGCCCAATTTTACCTGGGCAAAGGTTCACATATAAATTCCAAGCATATCCACAGGGTTCTTTTTGGTATCATTCTCATGCTGGAACGCAGCGATCGAACGGATTAGCAGGTGCTTTCATTGTCAGGAAGAGAGAGCGTAATCCGGTTGAAGAACATATTTTACAGGTGATGGAATGGAACCATAACTATGATACAGTAACACAAAACATACTTCATGAGCATGGCGTAATTGAAAATAGGATACGACAACAAGAATCCGTGTCTCATGATGGGATGTCTTTCGGTCGTATGGTTTTCCATTCTGCTCTCATAAATGGTAAAGGGCGTTATTATTTTGATCATGCAACAAAAAAACATAATGGAGCACCCTTAGAAATATTTCATGTAAAGAAAGGTTTTACATACCGATTTCGCGTTTTAGCAATTGGTGCCAATTTTCCGTTTAGGATTTCTGTTGACGGACATTATTTAACGGTGATAGAATCGGACGGTTATCCTATTCGACCAATGATAGCGGAATCTTTTATAATAAATCCAGGTGAAAGATTCGATTTTCTCCTCGAGGCTATTCGTCCTATTGGAAATTACTGGATCCGTGGAAAAACACTTGAGAAACGTCGCCACACAATTGCAGAAGCCGTTTTGAGGTATGAAGGCGCAGAAGACATCGAACCAAAAACAGAAAGGGGCACATGCTCTGAATACGACCCCTGTCGCGTTTTAAACTGTCCATTCTCTTCTTTTGGATTTGCTAAAGGAATAGAATGCATTCCGTTTGATCACCTAAAATCCAGTGTTGAAGATGATCCAGCTCCCCCTTATATTCCGGGAAGGTTTCAAGAGCATTTCTTAAATTTTGGATTTCTAGGAAAAAATCCATCAGTCAGTGGGACGGAATTTGAAATGCCATTGGTCTCCGCATTAACGCAACCAAAGGAAGTGAATACGCGATGTGAAGGCCGATGCCGCGAGGGATATGAGTGTAAATGCACGTATTCGTTGGATATTAGAAACGGAGACACTATTCAACTTGTGCTGTCGAACTTAGGCATGGGAAGTGGATGGTATCATCCAATTCATATGCATGGCCATTCTTTTTACGTCGTCAAGATGGGGTATGGTACATTTAATGAAAAGTATGGGTTCCTCGGTAAACAAAACGAAGACATAGATTGTAGTGGAGGTGAAAACTTTGAAAATGAATACAGTTTTTGTTACAATGCGACATGGCGGGACAGGTCGTGGTTGAATGGTAACATACCTGGTTTGGAGCTGAAAACCCCTCCACGAAAAGACACCATCATAGTCCCCAACGGGGGATACGCGGTAATCCGATTCAAGGCAAACAACCCTGGTCTCTGGATTATTCATTGTCATATTGAAATGCATTCCTTAAAAGGAATGGCGTTATTACTAAATGAATCTTTCCCTTTTGTACCCAATGCTCCGAAAAACTTTCCAGAATGTAGAAATTTTGATGCAACAGATGTTTATTTACATTGATAAACGTTGAAAGATCAGTATGTTCATTGTACATGTATAGGTGTTGAAAACTTTTTGGAAGTATATATGTTAGAATGAGTGAATAGTCATATACATAAAAATCATGTCCTTGATATTTATTTCATTCATTTGTAATCAGATGTTAAATCCACAGGTTAATATGAAAATAAAGTCAAAATATAAAAACTACAGTGTAAGGTTTGAATAATTGTAAATCTTGTGTAAAAAAAAATATAACATCTACATTTGTAGCAATCAAATTCATAGGTGTCCAAATTTTGCTCTACTTTGTAAACAATATGAATTTCAAGAAAACATAACTATATCTTTTACATGTAAAACTTATACGGTACCAATTTTGATGCACCAGATGCGCATTTCGACAAATAATGTCTCTTCAGTGATGCTCAACCGAATGTTTGAAATCCAAAATAACTATGAAGTTTTGGAGCTAAATATAGCCAAAAACAGCGTGCCAAAAAAGTGGAGCCAAATTCGTCCAAGGATAAGAGCTATGCACAAGGGAGATAATCCTTAATTTTGAAATGAATTTCTAAATTTTATAACAGCAATTAAATATACATCCGTATTTTCAAGCTAGTAACGAAGTACTAAGCTACTGGGCTGTAGATACCCTCGGGGACTAACAGTCCACCAGCAGAGGCCTCGACCCAGGGGTCATAATGTAAAACTTATACGGTACCAATTTTGATGCACCAGATGCGCATTTCGACAAATAATGTCTCTTCAGTGATGCTCAACCGAAATGTTTGAAATCCAAAATAACTATGAAGTTTTGGAGCTAACTATAGCCAAAAACAGCGCGCCAAAAAAGTGGAGCCAAATTCGTCCAAGGATAAGAGCTATGTAAGTTGGCGAACGTAAGCATCGAACCGTGAATTACAATAATGTCAGGAAAAAGTGTCTCTGCTCGCGTGGAGAACCGTGTGGAAGCAACACTCATGACGGAATATCGGAGCTATAACATTGTGGAACTCTTCAGAAAAAGCCGTTACGAAAAGTAGTGATGACCAACGACGATTCATTTCTGATACGAAAATATGTCTCATTTTATTGAAGATTATTTGTTCGGAATATCGCAAGCGAATATGATATTACCAAAACCATGAGTTAGTACACTATAAATTTCTGAAATTTATGGTGTTTAGTAGCGGAATACGACACAAAAAATCACATTATCGTGTATTACTTCTACTGTATGTGGGTATCTATTTATTATTTCCTCGAGTCATTATGCCAACCGATCGCTTTGAAAGGATATTATAAATAATAAATAATGACTTCCAGTGGGGATTCAGGTTTAGAGTTGGTCATCAGTACCCTTTGCTTATCGTAAGAGGCGACTGAATGGGACGGTCCTTCGGATTAGACCGCAAAAACCGAGGTCCTGTGTCACAGCAGGTGTGGCACGATAAAGATCCCTCCCTGCTCAAAGGCCATAAGTGCCGAGCATAGGCCTAAATTTGCAGCCCTTCACCGGCAATGCTGATGTCGCCATATCAGTGGAAAAAAATCTCAAGAGGGACGTTAAACAATAATCAAGCAATCAATAAATAATCACATTATATGTGTCAATCTCCAGGCATGCAGAAACTTATTTTGACATGTGACGTACTTTTTTCACATTATCGCCAGTATGAGACCGACATTACCTAAGCGAGAAAGTCATGTGAGATTTTTCTTTCTCGCAATTTCACCTGCGTGAGACCGAGATTAACTATTTAAGTTACATGCAGACATAAAACATCTTGTATTGGATTCTTCAAATTTCGATTTGATATATAGCTTTCTGATGAGCAATCTTGGGTTTTATAGTTTACATGTGAGCATTGTGTAAACCATTTTCGGGTACGCTCTTTCTGGCTGTCTTACCACCATTTTCTAATGAAAGTTCGGGTATATTGTTGTTACCCTGGTCGCTTCTTCCGTCTGTCATACTTTCTTCTTCCTCAAACTTTTCTTTTACTTCAAGCAGTAACTACTTGGTTCCCAGAACTCCTTATACATTTAAAGCAACAGTCAAATAATTTTTGAAAGATGATAATGATGTTCCGTATGTGTGCTATAAGGTTCTCGGAATTGAAATTTTCACTCTTGGGTCGAAATCGACGTTTTTCTACAAAAATTGGATTCTCAGAACTCCGCTTACATTTCATGCAGTAGCGAGATCATCTTCTGGGAGATGATTGGTGATATCCTTTAGATGTGCATTAAGTTTTCGAAATTTTCTTTTTCCCCTTGATTGGCAACTGGGGTGGAAAAACGACAAACAAAAACCTGGTGCTCAGTGCATTGTGTCATTTACAACAAGAATACATTTGCTCTAAAGGTTGCAATTCCAGCCATTTTAAAGATACAAATGATGGGAGTTGGGATGACACCGAGGCACTTTTCCTATCAGAATATCAATGCATCTTGACATATGCAGCAAAAATGTATATGGTATAGGGTGTATGGTAACTATGGCTTCTTTGCTTTATGACGGAGAGTATATGTATTTTTAAAAACCAACACTTGCGTGTGGGTATTCATTGTCTTGTGTTTGGTTTGTGGCAGTTTTATTATGCTGCAGTGTACTAGCTGGTCGAATTAAGTTTCAAACAAGGGTTGTACTTGTTTAAACGGGGATATAACTCTTGACTTATTAAACAGTCGACTTTTGTGTTACGTCTAAATAAACTGTTTATCAATTTATTTATGTATTTATTTT
The DNA here is from genome assembly GCF_947568905.1 of Ostrea edulis. Taxonomy (NCBI): domain Eukaryota; kingdom Metazoa; phylum Mollusca; class Bivalvia; order Ostreida; family Ostreidae; genus Ostrea; species Ostrea edulis. The sequence goes on from NC_079170.1 coordinate 50,737,822, forward strand.
TATAGAATTAAAAAATCTCTGAACACTTTTATAAAATATTTGACTGTGTTACCGATCATATTTAGTCGTGTTTATTTCTCAAAGCAACGTAACACAAGAGTCTTACTCTATGATAAATAAACATGACTGAAGAAGACGTGTAACGTGGTCGAAATACTTTTTTAAAAAAATGTTTAGATGAAAGAGACTTTACTGCATGTGTGTGTGCGCGTGCATGTATGTATACGACTCGGATAATTACACACTGATTTTGACTACAGATAACTTCGTTTACCTTATCAAGATGTAAGGCTCACCGTGGGTATGAACGGTCGATAGGGATGCTTACTCCTCTTATGCACCTGATCCCACCTCTGGTATATCCAGGGGTCTGTGTTTGTCAAACTCTCCATTTTGTATTGCTTATAGGAGTTATGAGATCGATCACTATCCGTTATCTTCACCTTTATAGGAGTTATGAGATTGATCACTATCCGTTATCTTCATCTTTATAGGAGTTATGAGATTGATCACTGGTCGTTATCTTCACCTTTATAGTAGTAATGAGATTGATCACTGTTCGTTATCTTCACCTTTATAGGAGTTATGAGATTGATCACTATCCGTTATCTTCATCTTTATAGGAGTTATGAGATTGATCACTGTTCGTTGTCTTCACCTTTACAGGAGTCATGAGATTGATCACTGTTCGTTATCTTCACTTTTATAGGAGTAATGAGATTGATCACTATCCGTTATCTTCATCTTTATAGGAGTTATGAGATTGATCACTGTTCGTTATCTTCACCTTTATAGGAGTAATGAGATTGAGCACTGTTCGTTATCTTCACCTTTATAGGAGTTATGAGATTGATCACTGTTCGTTATCTTCACCTTTATAGGAGTAATGAGATTGATCACTGTTCGTTATCTTCACCTTTATAGGAGTAATGAGATTGATCACTGTTCGTTATCTTCACCTTTATAGGAGTAATGAGATTGAGCACTGTTCGTTATCTTCACCTTTATAGGAGTTATGAGATTGATCATTATCCGTTATCTTCACCTTTATAGGAGTTATGAGATTGATTACTGTTCGTTATCTTCACCTTTATAGGAGTTATGAGATTGATCGCTGTTTGTTATCATCACCTTTCACCGAGTGTTTCCTATTTACAGAAAACTACTGTAATCAAATGTATTGACTTTAATTATTCATTTCATAATTTGTTAACCAATAATACTATTTATCCCCCCCCCCCATGTTCCTTGAGAAGTACTCTGAGTGCCATGATTACAATGTGGACTGATGGACATACATATTGGTGCTGCATACATTCCACATAATGATTATGCAAAGTGTTTTCAATTGAGCACAGCCACCAAATGTAAAATACCTTTATCCATACGGTGTTGGATAAACCTATTATCAAATGGGTGATGTGCATGCGAGATAAAAGTGTATTGAGAAGGGGACTGCTTTCCAGTGGGGGTAATTTTGTTTTACAAGTTGTATTGTCATTGAAGACGGGCATTTTCTTGATATATGAACTGTTAAATTGTGGACTTTTAATGGAGTTGTAATGAAAATTGCTTTAGGTGATGTTAATATAAGATTCCCAGGCCCATCCTGTTTACAGTTCAAAGTTTCCCCTGGGAGATACTGCACTCTAGAGCAAATTTCCATCTTTTGTGTCCCAGATGTTTTGATTTGCCGTAGATGGACAATTCGCCATGCCATAATGAAGACTTTAAAAAAAACATACCATGTGAAATAAAATGTTAAATGGATTAAAGATGGGTTAATGTTTAGTCTCTGTAACAAGTGTCTTCAGGACTGAAGTACTCTAGAGGGGTGAAATGGCTTTGATTCCACTGATTACAGAATGTTGATGATGTGGATACAAGAACTGCAGGACCGTGATTAGCCATATTGATAAGACCGGCGAGCATAAAATGACAGGAAATGAAATATACAGCATTCATGATCAAACTCCCCGTCGAGGCCTCATCTACGAATAGACCACTCCCGGCTGTAGCCTACTGCCGGTGAAGGGCTTCAAATTTAGGCCTATGGTCGGCGCTTACGGCCATTGAACCACACCATCATCTCCGAGGACCCGTGACATCCACACCTGATGCCGAGCGTTTGGTGATTGAACTGTCACTACCTGTTTTTACGATTTATGTCTGTCGCGGCCGGGATACGAACCCCGACCTTCCGCACGCAGGGCGAACGCTCTACCTCTAGACCACCGCGGTGGTATTGGTATTACAGTTTATATTACATATGCTTCTTTTGTAAATGGCAAATACTTTTATTAAATAATTCCCACATACATGTATATGTAGTAGCTGTTTTTCCTCCCGTTCTGATAGTGGATAGATTGGGACTAAATCAACTTAGAAATTGGTTTCCACTCGTGCGCGGCGATAAGCTTAGATCTTTTCAATCCACGTTAGCATCCATGCATTGCATTGTGACGTCAAACGTTTTGACTGTAACAGATGAACATCACGACTGATGTATATTTCATTTCTTGCCACTTAATGTTCACTGGTCTTATGTATGCATCCTCTGGTATTTCAGATTGAGGTTTGTTTTTTCACACTGTAGTCCCATGGTTTAGGTGTGGCCACAGTAACGGATACTGATGCGCGCATCAAGTCAATTACTGCATTTATACAGAACTCCAAATCAAATGTAATAGATGAATCATTTACTTAACAGTAGAAAACATAAGTCAGCCACCAGGGTTGTACATTGTATCAGGAAAAATTACATTATCTCTCAGGTATATGACTATAATGAGAGAACAAAAACCCATAACGATATTGGCGTCATTTTGATGCATTTCTTTTTTTATTTTAACATCAAGATATGATAGGAATGAAATTTAACTCTGCTGGACAATAAGCAAACAATTATTTACTATGATATTAATTCTACAGTCTATTGAAATAGCTTTTCTACTCATCCTTGAGATTGACGTATTTTTCCAATCTCTCCATCTCTTTCTGTGCTGTCTCAATTTGCTTTTGGATTCTTTCCTTCCCTCTGTTATCTTGGGCCTTCTTCTGTTTAATTAGTTGAACTTTTTCTTGGGATACTAATGTTTGAAAATAAATGAAGCTTCAAATAAACTACAGGTACTAGTTCAACAATTATAAATTGCCTTTCTAACAATTTCACAATGTTTGTCGAACAATGAAATAAATACCTCGCCATTTTTCAAAGTTCTCCTTTGGGCCGTTCACCATACGAGTTGGTGGAAGCCTGGGTTTTTCAGAGGCTCTAAATATCAGACTGAAGGCCACTCCTCCGACTTCGCACTTTTATTCAGTTTATGAGTAAAATGTCCGGAGTTTACACATCGATAAATTCTTCAAAAAGAATGTTTAATCCTATAATAAAAAAAAAGATCATTCCAATGTTATTTATTACAATTGTTTTGATTGGACAAAAATACAGCTTCACGAGAGTTTACACATCAATAAATCCGAAAACACGATGTATTCATACGCACCTGAAAACAAATAACGTAGTGCGGGGAAACTGTTCAGATTTTTAGAATTGTTAATAAAGTCAATGAATTGGAATGATAAAAATCAAACATTCTTTTTGAAGAATTTATCGATGTGTAAACTCCGGACATTTCACTCACAAACTTAACATAAACGTGCTTCGCACTTTTATTCAGTTTGTGAATAAAATAATTGATAAATTAATAACTAAACTATAGCGCATCAATTGAATTCTTGGTAGCATTAATTACTCTGCTGAATTGATGCGAGTTATATCAATGACTTGATGCTTAAAAAATAATTACTGATACTTTCAAATCTTATTAAACTATAGCGCACGATAGCATTAAGTTATATCAATGACTTGATGCTCTCTTCAAATGAATTGACGATATCAACATTTGACTTGATGTGCGCTATAAATTCAATTGAAAAGAACCATAATTCAACTAATGCGCACATCAATTCAATTATAATGTTCGCAATAATTCAATCATTGTCCTCTTCAACTGAATTAATGGTATCATTAATTCAATTGATGAACGCAATAATTCGTTTAGAGAGAGTTATCTATTTTTTAGCAAAGTTTTAAGAAGTCAGTCATATGCGGCAATAAAAGGAATAATTTATTAATTGATCAACCCCATTTTTCCCAAATCAATGAACTAAAATGACCAAACTCTTTATAATGCCACTCTCGATATAACGCCAAAATAGGCTGGGACAAAAGCTGGCGATATAACGAGGTAACACTGTATTTATGTGAAGTATGGTCATTCTAGGCACATATTATTTATTTTCTTAATGAAAGTACAAGGTTTTCTAAAAAAAAAAAAAAAAAAAAAAAAAAAAGAGTGTTTATTGTTAGACATGGTTTATTTAAAAGTAAAGGCATTTTAATTCTTATTTGTTTAGGTGATAAAAATTTCATTCTTTGTTCTTGTATTGCATTATACACTGTAGTGAGTACATACTGAAATTTATTTCCAATTTCTTGTAAATTACAGTAGGTACAGATTCTATCCTCTCTTGGTATGTTAATCCAACGCCCACTTTCTATCGGTAGATAGTGATTGCATGTTCGAAATCTACAAAATGTAATCGCATCATTTTTGAAAGTAAATTAAGATAATTTTGAAATTTCAGTTCTTCTTTAAACATTCTGTGATTTAATGCTTTTGGTGAAATTTGAAGCGTCGAGTGCCAATTTTATTTAAAATGATCAACTAATGTTAGTTTGACTTTGACCTTTAACCATCTTGCATTACATGGGGAATGTTAGAAAGTCCACAAGTGTTGAAAATATTTTTAATATCTTTTTTAAAATTGCACTTTTTTCCATGCAGGTGGAAGGATACAGATCCCTAGGCCTCCCTCCTGAAAGGCCGTAAGCGCCGAGCATAGGCCTAAATTTTGCAGCCCTTCACCAGCGTTTCCATATGAGTGAAAAATTCTCCAGCAGGACGTTAAACAATATACAACCAACCCGAGATGCGTAACCCAAACGCAGCTTACGCAAGATTTATGAGAGGTATAAATGCCTAGGAGTTGTATGATTGCATGGCTAAAACATGAGTGAAATTATTTGGAATGGCAAGAAGTATTATAGAAGTTTAAATCAATTGTTGGGATGAACAATTACGGTATCGCACAACATCGAGAAATGACTGAGGAAATTAACATGGTAAATGTGGGTGTGATTCACTGCAGATCGTTATGTGGTTGTTGTTTTTTAAAAAGTACAAATATGACCTAAAAAAAGCAACAAGATCTTATATAATTTTTGTCGTTTTTAATTGGCACTTGGAATGAACTTTTGAATATTGGCGGCCATGTCATTTGTCTAAAATCAATATAGTTAATTGGCGAGAGGGCCAAAGGTTAGTATTGGGGTCTATGGAAAATGAATTGGTACTCTTTCCCCTTTAATGGAAAGTTGCTCAAGTTAACACTGAAAACGAGATCTCGTTGGACGTACTAACTATAAAACCGCGACGGAATCGGAGATGAAATAATAGTTCCAATATTCCGAAAGTTACACGATTTCATGCAAACGTTTAGCTTTGATATACAAAAGTTTCACGTAGTTATGCGAAAATTTCTCCTTATCTATTTTCTCCCACAAAAATAAGCCCAAGAAACTCTTGAACCTTACTAGTCTAGGTCACCTACATGTACACGTTTGTCAATGCAGTGTTCTACGAGAGTGGGAGGTCAAACGGCTTGCATGACCTAGGCTAGAACCTGACTTATTTGATGATAGATTTATATACCGGTTTCTGTCTTGTATAATCTTAAATTTCCGTCAGAAGTTGGACCAAATCATACCGTTAATGAATTTAGTCTTTAAAATGTTTAAGAGTTTTTGAACTTCCATTCAATCTTTGTTGGGTTTGGATGTCTTAAAAGAAAATCGTGTGTCCACCATACCTGAATTCGGAAAAATGGCAAATTAGTTAAATCCGCATTGGATGGCGGAGTAGCATGACAAACGTAAGTTCCAGAAGAAAATTTCATGAAATTTGATTGATTGAATATTGATTAACGTACCTCTCGAGAATCTTTCACTCATATGGAGACGTCACCATTACCACCAGGGCTATGCTCGGTGCTTACGGCCTTTGAGCAGGGAGGGATCTTTATCGTGCCACACCTGCTGTGACTCGGGACCCCAATGTTTGCTGTCTCATCCGAAGGACCGCCTCATTTAGTCGCCTCTTTCGACAAACAAGGGTTACCGAGGACCTATTCTAACCCGGATTCCCACGGGACCATAAAACTTGATGATAATTTCCCCTCAATTTTGATGAATTTTAGAAATATCAACAGATGTTATCATATTATAAAAACAATATTGTGACGAAAGATCACAGAGATATAACAATTCAATCATGAAGCTGAATTTTTATTCTAAATTTACATGCACTGATATAAAGAATAAGAACTCTTTGAATAAAAGTTCAAGTCAGAATTGTCAGATATCTCTGCAATAAGCGATCATACATATAAAATAGAGACCAGTGTTTTTATTTCATCAAAACTGAACCAGAAATTACTTCAAGAGATATTTTAGAAAGAAAAAAATATGCATGAAATACTAATATATGGGGAACATTTTCTTTGGAACCCACTTTTGGCCAAAGGAGTGTATGGTGCAACTATTCCGTAACGTATGATGAAACGATTTCTTGTGGGAATTTTACACGGACATTTGACCAAGATACATATGCAAGTTAATGACATCATGTATCTCTAAAACGTTAATAAGCAATGTGGCGAGGGAGTTTAGAGTTCATATTTAAACACTTTGGTAAAGGTGGCGGGCAATTTAACTGATGTTCGCTAACGTGACGAGATTGAACGTGACCACGTCATTCAATTCATTCTCAACAACCAGCGAAACATCATTATGCAGCAGGACAACACACGACCATACGCGTTGTTAGTGACTATCTACAGCAGCAAAACGTGGATGTGCTACTCTGGCCTGCGATGTCACTGAATTTATCGTCTGTAGAACATGTTTGGGATGAAATGGAACGACGTTTACGTCAAGAGCCAAACTCCCTGCTACGTTGGGCGCTTTGCGTCGTTCTTTATTGTACATATTGCGGACCTTCTACATAACCTGATTCATTCAATGCGTCGTAGGTGTGAAGAATGCATCGGTGCAAATGACGATCATCAGTGGCGGATTTAAGAGGGAGCCCCCCCCCCCCCCTAAAATTTTCAAATTTAAGGTAAATCGTGGTGTCTTGTTCGGAAAAATATACTAAACGATAAAAGAAGCAATAATTTCTTCCACTCCTGGAGATATAAATGGCAAAATCTTTTGATTTCTTGAATTACTTTATTGGGAGAACTAACTTTTTTCCAAAAACTCTTAAAATTTGCGTCTTTTTATTAATTTCTCCTTATCAAAATTGATAGAAAATAGTACAAATGACTAAATATGAGACATATTTCAAGCCCTATAAAATCAAGGAGTCCCCCACCTGGACCCACTGGGGGCCTCAAGGCGGACCCCAGACCCCCTGCCTTATAAAGTGCCCCCCGTAACCGCGATTCCTGGGTCCGCCCCTGATCATACACGCCAATAAATTTGTAAAACTTTTTTCCATCCCCCTTTATTTTCAGTGGTTGTTTGTATCAACAAGGATGGACATAATCCATGATATGATGTTTAAATTGAAAGACAATTCATTATACTAAATAATGATATAATGGAACATAATATTTTGTATATGAATCTATAAATAAAACTACTAAACTACACAGTTTCTTTTTCCCGCTAGTATATATTCTACAGTCATAGAATCAGTGTTTTAACTGATGACAAGGTGTTTAATAGACATATAGAGAATGTTACTTCGTAGAACGGACATGTAAGTTTGTCATATCATAGTATAAGTCATTTATAATTTTGGATAGAGAACATCCATTGTATTAACTTATCAACCCTCGTGTGAGAGAACAGTTTACTAAGCGTGGAGAGGAGACATAGTGTAGCACTCTGAGGAAGCTTGTGAGAATTCAACCTGGAGAGAGGCAGTTGCAGTTTTGAGAGTGTTATTGTCTTTTAACCATGAGCTTGCAGGACAGCGGGTTAAATAGTTTACCGACCATAAAATTATTGCTAGCATTGTTTACAAGGGTAGTATGAAGGAGGATCTACAAATCATAGCGTTGGATATGTATTTGTCTAGTAAACGGAATTCCGTTAGAAATGGAATGGATACTAAGATCTCAAAATGATAAGGCAGATTTTAATTCATACATGTATGATGCAGATGATTAGGGAGTGTTTTATCAGATTTTTGATTACATGAATAGTTTATGGGGACCTTTTGAAGTAGATTGGCTTGCAAGTGATACACGTAATAATCATATTGGAATATGAAATGCTTTGACCTTGACGCTTTCACGGGAGTTTGGTCTGGTAAAAAAGAATGGTTTTTCTCCTTCGATTTATTTAGTAACTAAAATCAGGGGAGATGGAGCATTTGGATGTTTAAATATTCCAAATTAATCGGTTAAGTATTGGCCTATTCTTTGTCCAGATAGAGTACATTTTAATATATTTATTAAGAGTGGGAAATATCTTCCAACGGGAAAATGCTATATTCATGTGCGGAAGAAGTTTTGGATCGATTTCTAAAAATATTGATTAGAATTTTTCCATGTTGGCACTGAATATTGATTGTCAGTGATTTTATATAATCTGACAGTAATGTGGGCATTGTATTTATTCATTTTCTTTAATAGTGTATTTTTGCAGGCATATAATAAAGATAAAGACACCCTTCCAGAGATCCTTTGGGAGAAAATCAGAAACATACCGGAATTATTGTCCGGACGTAGAGCAAGTTCTACAGTGAAAATTTATTACAGAAGCTTCAAGAAATGAAGTGATTGGTTAAAAAAGGAAGGTTTAGAAAATGATAAAGCATCATCAATGAAACCATTAACTGTTAGTATTTATCTTGCCAGTTTAGGAAGGAGGTTCGGTTATCGTGTTGACGTCTGCTTTATATGGTATCCGGTATCCGTTGGGCGCTGGTAACACTTCCCCAACTGATTCTGAGCTTGTGAAAAATGTGTGCGAAGCAGGAAAGAGAAAATTGGCGATTCCAAGGACAAAAAAGATCCGATTTCAGCAGATTTATTAAAGAAAATGTATTACAAGATTTTTCAGTGTGAAAATGTGTATAATCAAATATCTTTATGTGTTTGTTTGATTGCATATGCAGGTTTTCTGAGAAGCAGTGAAGTTTTGGATATCAGATGTTCAGCTGTGACTTTTGAGAAAAGTCATATGGCTATTTTCATTGCAAAAGTAAAACTAATATTTACAGAGATTGTCGCTAGAACTGATAGGGGTGGGGTGCTACTGTATGTGCAGTCTCCGGTATATCTGATAGATTGTTTAAAAGACAAGGGAGGTGGAAATCAGAATCTGCGAAGGGTGGATATATCAAGGATATGCTCGACTCAAAATTGTTAGTTTCGCTTATAATTTTGGACTGTAGTTATTTATACCTTTCTTTCAATCTGTATCGGGACGTCACGCAATGCAAAAAATAATGAAATCTATTATATACTTAGAGTGTTAATTAGGGAGCGTAACAAATGATAAGTGGAAATGTATAGGCACCAAGCGGTAAGGGGTCTGGGGACCGCTGCTCCTACACTGTTACTGCCAATTAGATTCAAAATCCGACCGGCTCAAACTCGTTGACGCCTCCACCGACGAATTTTCCATGGAATTTGCTGCTTGGCCGTCCTGTGTTTCAATTGACTGTGTTGTAATGAATAATGGTACATATTATTCGAAGTGAAGGTACAGAAGAAATATAACTTCTTTCGTTTGAAATTGGTGAATTAGATTATTAGTGGATAAGAAATCCTGGGGAGATATTTTTGAAGCAATTAATGTTCATGATTTTGTTCACAAACTACATGTACTTGATTTTGGGGATGCATTTATTTCCGAAAGTGTTATTCCAGAAAACAATATTTTTTGGCAAGATGTTTTAACTCTATAAGGAAAACTATCCTAGCATTCCTGTGTGGTATAACACAAATACTAGAGTGGGTGTAAAACACTGTTTATCAAATGTTGGTATGAAAAAGGTGTGAAACTCATTGATGATTTTCTAGATGACAAAGGTAATCTTTTATCATATAACTTTTTTTCAACAAAAAGTTGATATCCAAGTTTGCATATTACAATATAACAGTGTATTGAGTGCAATATCAACTCATGAAATTGTTTGAAAACAAAGGTTTAATCAATAATTAAATCTTTTACACCTTATATTCCACTATATCATATGAACTTTTGATTTTGCAAACTATGTACTACAAACTTAAAAATGCAATGTTGTATCACCTGATTGCTGTACCTTTTTAATAAATTCGATCAGTGCATACTATCTATGCAAGATTTATTACTGGATTCAGGTACTCTTCACACAATTGCTCTGAAAAAATATAGTTCCATTCATGATCAGCAGATACAACATTACAGCAAATGTTTAGAATATCGATGTGTATGTAATACGTAGAAGAAAACAAAATTAACGTCAAATGATTTTAAGAAAATCACTTTTTCACCAGAAATGTAAATAAGAAGTATTCATATTCCTACACTAACTGCCTCCTCGGTGTATTTCACGAAAATAGATAGGTCATTCTACGCTTGACAATTATATTCCTTTCATGATTATTGTTAATTAATTATCATACAATTTATTCTGAGAGAGAATGTAAATTATTAATTTGTGTGTGTGTGAGTTTTCTTTTTGATAAGGATTTCTATGTATAACGGAGCACATCTGGTAAATGCCGATGATTTTGACATCGGCATTTGTCTTATACAATACGTACGACTACAAGTTATCGACCGTTATAAACAAGCATGACGCTTTGTCAACACAGCTTCAAAGTAATCAGAGCAGAGGAAAACAACTGAACAGAAAAGAGCATTTATATAAATGTGATATCTAAAGGAAAACATGTTACCACTGGTAACGATAGTTTTGAAAGACAAAAGGCTATCAAATCATTTTATTAAAGTAATACATATATGTGGGTTTCTCCAACATCTAAACATATAACACATGTAAGAAATGTACGAGTGACGAGGTTTTGTTTTTCTTTTTTAAAAGTACTCAACTTATCAACATTTATATTGCAATTTATGTGATTTCTGCTTGTTGTCAGTGAACAAAGTAAAGAAACACGTGTAAAAAAAAAAAATTGCATCTGCAATATTCACTGCAAGATAGCTCGGTATTGCGTAGATGAGGTACTAGGTGGTACCTTTGCATGAAAAAAAAAAGTTTACGCAGAAAAGTTTATTTAAGTCTCTCTTTTACGAAATTCCCTTCAATTCAAAATTATTCCCATGTTTTTTTCCCAATATATAGATAAAATTTATTAAGGCAATATATACATTTCTTGTTGAATAAGTGCATAGGTTGTGAGGTAGCAGGTCGTTCCGTCTCACAGTTGGTCCGTCCCAAGTCGATCCGTCCCAAGACGATCCGTCCCAAGACGATCCGTCCCATGGTCGATTCGGCCCATTTTGCTTAGTCGATCTGGCCTCTCCAATTTTTTTTTTTATCAAAGATATAATAAATGAATAATTACCTAAGACAAAGGGACGTTTTTGCATATATATTGCAGTTAGTTATCAAAATTAGATAACTGGCGATGGTGTTTAGTATAGATTTATAGCGCAGACTGCCCAGTAGGGCCCCTGCTATTAGATAACTGCCGAAGTTAGACATGTAAATAAAATTGTTTATTCAGGATTTATAATTTTTGTTTGAAGTGCGATGGTTATGAAAATGTGTGCTCATTAACTATTGTAGGAACATCGTTATTTAAATATGTATAGCAATCAATGTAAATGCGTGTCCCCTGTCCACTGATCATTGTGAAAACACCTGAGTGAAAACAGTTTTATAACTGCATTGTTGTGCAACCTTTGATCATTAATTACGAGCTTACAGTAACCTAACTATTCTTTGTATTGAAAATGAAGCCCATTTTATCGAATATTGTGATGTGTATAATGATCTTTGAAAAAGCTGTCAAATATCAAAACAGCATATTATTGTCATCCTACCTGATGACAGAATATATCAGCGGTACACACACCATGAAGATAAAATACGCAAATGAATTAAACCAATTCAGTACGGTAAATAGCTTGGAAAAAAGTAATGATTTTTTCTGGGCCGGATCGACTAGGGGACGTATTAACTAGGGGACGAATAGTCTAGGGACGAATCGGTAATGGGACGAATCGACTAAGGGACGGATTGATAATGGGACGGAACGTACAAAATTTATGAATTCATAACGATAAAAAAATACAAATATAACCATAACAGAGAAAATTTTAAAAAATAGGAGGGGTGGATTAAAGGTTTGGAAATGATATATTTCTACTATTATTTTTTTTATCAAGAAAGGGGACACACATTTGATTCTGGGGTGGGCATTTTTTCAATTAAAAAAGAAATAACCTAATCTATTGGGCAATTTATTTTCTAGGAAATAAAATTAGATGGGGATGGGGATGTCATGAATATAGTAAATATCTACAAAGTGAATTTCACCTTCTTGATTTTTGCATTACTCTATATATATGTATTTTTCAGCTAATATAAAGACAAGATTTTAAATTATCCTTCTTTAGTATTGTTCATCTAATTGTACATTTTTTCAAGGTTAAAAGGTCAAGGACAGGTGTGTGCACTGTTTGCTAGTGAAGCAAGACTGGTCACAGTATTTGCTACGAGTAAATTAAAAGTCGAATTTCTTGGATATGGGGTAACCCATATCTATTCTTGTGTAATGATGAAATTGAGACAATTCAACATGTGTTCATTGGCTGTGAAAAGTATCTATTTTATGGAGCAATCTGAACATGCACACTTATCAAACAACGTCCAAAAGAATAGGATTTAATGCAATCAATATCTTACTAGGTGAACTTCCATATAAAATTGTAAACTTCTTTATCCTAAATAGAAAACATTTTTTCTTCTTCTTTGACTAAAAGAAAAATTGCCAAGACGGTTGGAATTATTGTTCTATCTATATGACAAATATAAAGTTTTAAAAATGTATTGCAAACCAGAACTTGAAAATACAAAAGTTTGAGAATATCTGACATGTATGGAAAAAACTTTTTGACAACATAAATAAAACCCAACACAATCTTGTTTTATTCATTTTTTTATGGCTTATTTCATCTTCTTTTAACTATTATATTGAAAATATAAGCACTTACCAGCAGCGAAATGTACGAGTGTGCGTATGAAAGTGTGAGAGAGTTAGCAAATTTAATATATGTTTCTGTCTTATGTTGATATTTCTGAAGAAAACAACCTATAAATAATAATTAAGAATTTAGAAAGAGATGTTTGAAGAAAAAACAACGTATTTAACGATAAATCGGCGAACATCGACATTGGGGGACTACATATACACCCACCCCAAGTTAAAGAACCAGTGTATGACAGAATTTATACAGAGTTATACATCTCAGCCTTATAGGGAATGTGCATAGTAGTGTCTCTAGTAAACTAATCCTTTTCCCTAGTGTAACCCAGTTACAAAATTGTCACTCGGTGAAGCTGACATTCGTTCGAAAATGGCGAAAGCCGATGAGATAACGTTACCTAGTTTTACACAATCCTCAGCGCGAAGCTAAAATATAAGAACTCTAAGTCACAAGAAATAGGTATGTATTTTATTTAGTCAGGCATTGTTTTTTATATTGAATTTTATATTATGATATAGAAATAGATGTTTGAAAAGCGAAACAGTGTTCATTTTTATCCAATCACAGAGCTCGATGAAAAGCACCAGCTGAAGTGCGGGCCTGTCCTGATGCATTAATCACTAGCAGACACAAAATCTAGGTAGTGGCGAAGTTAATTGGATGCTGTTGAGTAAATAAGATCGCCATTCCCTGACAAACATGGGCATAGAGAAATTGCATCTTGAGGATGCGTTGGAAGACAGTCCGCAGGTAAATCAAGCATGAATTTCGTTTCAGAAAGCCACCGAAGTCAAGTGGGAGGGGTGTCCTAGAGTAGAGGGTGCAAGTAGTGGGATTTTCACTACTGGTACTACTAATATCGATCTGCGAAGTCAGTTTATTATCCTTCCATTGTAATCTGGTTGCATGGAGTTTTATGGGTTGTTTTAATTGCTTTTCTTTAAATTGTCATCACATGCAATCGTTAAACAGGGTTAATTAACTTAGCATGAAGAAACTATCCTGTCATAGTATGATATTCAGTAAACATCGGAACTGTCGTTATTCTCTGTAAACACAATGTGTAGGTGCTACTCTTCTGTACGACTAAGTACGGGCTATCGGTGTGTCATAATAAAAGTTAAATTCTAGAGATATACCAGTAATCAATACTCTAGACATGTTTCACATGATAAAACTTACCAATGTGACAGTCAACATCTGGAGGGTATTCATCAGTTTCAGGAAAACAGAACCCACTGGATGGTTGGTTATAGGTATTCATTACATGTACAGACCCTGAAGTGAAACATACGACTAATAACTACTAATTACTTCAAATGCATGTGCCATGTTCCGTCATTTTTGTATGATTTTAAAGACATTTTATTTCATGGAAGAAAGATATATCTTTTCACAGTGCCTTATCAAGGTTCTTATTACTACCGGTAAAGAGTACTTTTCCCCTTTTGACTAAAAATTTGCAAACAACTTCATAAAAATCCCAGTTTCAGAACCACCAGACAAAGTATTCGGCATTCTGCATTTCATTCTCTTTTATGAAAGGAATGGAAGTATTTATCTGAATAGGTGAATTTAAAATTAAGCTTGAAAAATTAATGGAAAAGTAATTACAAGATCAGAAAAAGCTGAGACATGGATATACATGTACTTAGTACCATTAGATGGCTGTTAGTATAATAATACAGGGTTTTTTTAACCTTTGATTTCATTTTGGGGGAAAACAGTGATATTTGGTTGAAACTGGGAAAACATTTGTAATTTAAAGGGAAAAAAATCAAAAAGGAAAACTTATTGATTTTATCAACTGATCATGCTCAATTTCCTGTTTTTGATAGTAAAGAAAAATGGAAATGTTCCAGTAAAGCCAGGCATAACCGGAGTAAGATTTTATCAAAGGAAGTTAGCACAGGCCTTCAGACTGAATCATCAGAATTTAAATCATCAACATTTTGAATCCTTTTTAATTTTTATCATTCTCTGAAATGGAAGAAAAATCCTTTGAGGTTCCATTAGAAGACTTTTGTCACTGTCATGATCATGTTCAATTTGGACCCAGTCTCTTGTTGATTTTCCACCTGTTCGCTTGTCAGGCTGGTCAGGGAACATGGGTTCCTCACTTGATTTTTCTTTTATTCTGAAGTATAAATATTGACTTCCTGATTTTACTATCCTCTAGTCTAACTTTACGACGATAGTACTTTTAATTACTTATTATGCAACATTTTTGTCACATCCACAGATTTATGGAATACCAATCCCGAGTTTAAATGCAATAGTGCGACGAATATAGGTAGATACCTGGAGTATCCTGAGTAAAGAGTTCTCAACAAAAATCAAACAAAAATCTTTTGATTTGTGATTTTATAAAAACTCCCTTTTGGAAATTTTAAGATGTCATTTTGGAAAAAACAGCTGCTTTTTTGTATTGGGAATGGGGCTGAATTTCAGCTCACTGCAGACCTAAGAAAAAAATTCCTGTAATGAAAAAAAATGATCTACGGTTAATAGTCTGGGACAACAGACTGTGAGACTCTGAACTCTGTCAATGAAATTGAATGGTAACTTTTAAGATGATCTAAGGACTCCCATTTATGATTCTGATAACCAACACTGCATCTGACCTTTAGCTTCTGGGACAATCATGATCATTAAAATTGCATTATTTATCAGTACAGGGTAACAATAATTTCTATTTAACTGAAGCTATTTCAAGTGATACTTATATTGACATGTGTAGTATCAACTTTTTTTTGCTTTAGACCCGTAGTTTGTTATCGGTGTTTGAGAAGGATGCTATTGCCCTGAAGAAGTACACAGTGGGTCTTCACAACTGCTGTCAAAGAATCATGAAAGCACAGGCAAGTTTTATCACTGTCCTATCTGTTTCAGAAATTGAAGGAGATGTAACAATTAGTAACACACATACTAAGTGATATACTGTTCGATGAATGTAGATTTTTCAGTCACAATTCAGTTTAACTTGATGAGTTCGATATAAGAAGTAATAATATAAATTTACTTTGTACTACTCTGTATTGATACATGCCCATCTTTTTATTATCTCCTGTATATCTTCCAGAATGAATTGTGTGCAGCTACCCAGTCCCTGTCACAACATCTGAGAGACTTTGAAATACAGGTATGTAGTATAGTAGACGATCAACATAGGTCTTATTAGTCTGATACATGTACTGTTGTAGCTGATGTACATGTACTAAGCAACATTCCAGTGTTCATCTATTCAACTTTCAAATAACCCACATTACATTTTCATTTCAAGAAATCACCCAGCAATGCATTAGTTTTGTTATAAATGTATGGTACATTGTAAAACAAAACAATTCAACATAAATCCATTTTTATCAAAAACTTTCTGCACAAAATGTTTATAAATATAGAAATCTAAAAACCATCTCCTTTTTTGAATTCTTTAAGTGGTTAGGGCACTTGTCTGACATGTAATGGGGGTGAATACTGTACTTAACAAATTAATCTAGATCAAGTGTCCCAGTGTCCCAAGGTTTGCCTGCAGGTACTTTGTTGTACAAGTGTTCTACACAGATGAGTGCATGCTTGACATGGAGTGGGTCACCTCCTGTGTGTCAATCAGTCAGGAATACTATAATTCTGCTATCTCAGGTGTTAGACAGTTCTGATTATATGTTTGAATCTATATCTTTTCTTTTGCAGAAATTTCCATTAGAATCGGATGACAGTGTGTTGAGTTCTACCCTGAAACAGTTTTCTAGTTATCTAGATGATGTAAGTATGACTTAATTTTATGTAAAAAGTATTATGTAATATTGTAACAGGAAGGGAGAAAATGCAACAGACCAGACCGGGATTCGAACCCGCGCCCTCTGCATCTCTAATCAGGTGCTCTACCACCTGAGCTATCTGGCCACAGGCGATAGAACTCGGCTGACCGCTACATTCCTCCCTCCTTAAATGTCTTCACACCTGAAGACATCAACCCAGGATCTTTATCCCCAGGCAGGCATTATCACCTGTCAGTTCCAGGGGCTGGTCTATGGCAGCAAATGTAACATATATAGGAGAGAGGAGAAAATCTTTGGCTGAACCGGGAATCGAACCCGGGACCCCTGCATTACTAGTCAGGTGCTCTAACCACTTAGCTATCCAGGCCGATATCCATGGTCCGTATGGCCCTAATTACTACATTCCTCCCTCCTTAAATAGTCTTCGCCCTCGAAGACACACAACCCAGATTCTTTATCCCCTGGCAGTCATTTTCACCTGTCAGTTCCAGGGGCTGGTCTACGGCACCAAATGTAACAGGAAGGGAGAAAATGCAACGGACCAGACTGGGATCCGAACCCGGGCCCCCTGTATCTCTAGTCAGGTGCTCTACCAACTGAGCTATCTGGCCACCGGCGATCAAACTCTGCTGACCGCTACAATATAAACAGTTTTTCAGTTACTTATTCATTGTAATTTACTAATGAGAAGTCATTATTTGAGTGTGTGCAATACTGACTTCACGTAAAAACAGTGTATGTGATGCATGTCTCAGTAATCTAGTATACAAGATACAGTAAATGACTTGTGCATAACATGATTTGTTTAAATTTCAGGTGAGCTCAATACAGCAGGTGCTTTCTGCTCAGTTCTCAGAAACCATGATGTATCCTCTGTCTAGGTTTTTACAGGCAGATTTAGAAGGTATGCCTATAAGATCTAAAAATTAATTACTTGGTTCTTATTCCCAACTGCATCTGTTTAAACAATGCACATTAACCAATTGTACCCTTAAATAAATGAAATCTCTCCCATGCGCTCTTCCAATGTCAAAATAGTCTGAAATTTAGGACCTAGTTCAATCATCAACTACAATAACTAGAGTTGAACCACAGTACGATCGAACTACCTTTGGTTGAAACCAGAAGGGGTGTCACTGCGCAATGTCTGGTCTACCATACAGCAACCTATGCTTGCAGAATGGTTGAACTTTAGTAAACAGACATGCACACTGAAGGTCCAGAAGCAGCTAGGCATGCGGAATGAAGTTCCGGAAGTCGACTAAACAACTACTATGGTTGATGATGGAACTTACTTTAGTTACTATAGTTGATGATCGAACTAGGCCTTCATAATCCAGTCAGTAAAATGTTTGACTAAGTCTGGGTCATCATGGTGTTTGTGCAAACAGTTCAAACTTTGCAAATGGCCAATGAGGTTTTGTAGTTTCAAATATTTCATTGCAATGGTATCAATATCTGTACAGATATGAAAGACACAGTAGTTTTTTGCCATTGCATGTTGTGGGAGGCTTTACTGATGCTTGCTCTATGCTGGAACTATTTATTAGATAAGAATTTTAAAAAATCGCACCCTTTCTATTTTTGTCAAAAGTGGCCAGAGAACCAAGTAATTTACTTTTTTGGACTTAAAGCTGTTTTTTTGTGTATGTGTGAAATGTTTTTGGTTTTATGCCGAAATCAACATGAAGAGTTTCATCCTATCATGACAAATCATTTCAAAGCTTGACTTGTTCAGAATGATTTCTCCAGCTAAACGTCGTGGTTTATGTACATGTATACTGTGGTCTCATTTATTTTCATTTACATTAATTTTGTGGATCTCAAAATATGCACTAGATACATGTGTTGTACATGAATTCTTGGAACACGTACTTCTCTGTGTTCTTATTTTATGAGTAAGGTTTTCATTTCAGAGATCATTTAATTTCGTGTTCTGGTACAGCCCTAAAAATAACAAAAAAGTAATATTCTGCAAAAAATATTTTTCTTAAATTTGATGAAATTGAGGTGAACATACATGCAAGATCATGATGGCAGTGTTTTGAATAACTTAATTTCTTTGTAAATGAGTGATAGATGAATAAAAGCCTCCCTTTAGATTTCATGAGGTAGGCTCCAAGTAAATTAATCTTTGTTCATTTTAAAAGCTAATGGCTTGTGACAGCCCGATTCCTCAATCTTAACGTAGCTGTGCACCGATATTAATTGTCCTTTGAGATTTCACTGAGCATTTTGTTGGTTCATTGAATGCATGACCCTCGCCACCTTCTGAAGTTTAGAGTCTGAGTTTGGTACTCTCAACTTAATAAAAGGGTCATGTAATGAAAAACTGTATGGAAAAGGATGTGAGTACGTGTATACATACAGATTTGTACATGTACATGTAAGAAATGAATTTCATTTTTGAAATACATGAGGGTATGAACATACTTCATGAAGTGCTTTAGTATATTTACATTCTACTTTCATTTCTGTTGGAATTCCCAGCCATTAAAATAGATGTACAGAATTTTTAAACATTCAGACATGCTTTCTGCACAAACTGAAGCACATTCATGAGGAAATGTCTATCAATACAATTTGTTAAGATATCGAAGGCAAAAACGTTGGAAATGGAAGTATATCCTAATGGGACACAATATTCTTTCTGTTTCAGAGATTACAACTCTTTGTGAGATGTTCCAGATTGCAAGTAATGGTGAGTATACAGTGAATGTTGTAATAGTTAATGGTGAGTGTACAATGAACAACTAATGGAGCAGATTGATTCAAAAATAGATATTTGTTAGTAAGAATAAAATTTGGGTTTGATGGCTAATTTGGAATACTGTAGAATTTTTCATGACTTTATTTCAGCAAAATTTTCAAAGATGACAATATCGTGACATTTTAGTTCTCAAGATACCTCAAGTTGTGTGTATAATATTAGCACAATATTAATCATAAAAATGTCTTCTTGCATATTAATTGTGCAGATACAAGTACACGTATCACAAAAATAGATTTCCGAGAATACACGCACTGTGGATTTACAGTGTGAATACTTGTATATTCTAAAATGAGGAATGTCTTGGATAAAAAAAAATATATTGTCTGAATAAAGGACCCAGTGAGTGAAAAATTACTGCATTTTCTTGATATGTGTACGTGGAAACATTTCCTTCTGACTGGGGGGTATTACAGTGTAATTTTTCCCGTTATATGTAGAACATGACAGTGCAATGAGCCGGTATATGAGGTTGCATAAAAGGAAGGACAGTGAGAGACAGAAATCAGAATATAATGAAGAACTCTATCTCATGAGGAAAAAATTTCACCAGGTATATTATTCATTTTATAAGACTATCAAATTAGTAATGTAAATGTGACAAGCAGCTCCATAGAATAATACATGTACCATGAAATACACAGTGTAATGAATAGTCTCATGAAATACACATTGTAATGAATAGTCTCATGAAATACACAGTGTAATGAATAGTCTCATGAAATACACCATGTAATGAATAGTCTCATGAAATACACATTGTAATGAATAGTCTCATGAAATACACAGTGTAATGAATAGTCTCATGAAATACACATTGTAATGAATAGTCTCATGAAATACACATTGTAATGAATAGTCTCATGAAATACACAGTGTAATGAATAGTCTCATGAAATACACAGTGTAATGAATAGTCTCATGAAATACACAGTGTAATGAATAGTCTCATGAAATACACAGTGTAATGAATAGTCTCATGAAATACACAGTGTAATGAATAGTCTCATGAAATACACAGTGTAATGAATAGTCTCATGAAATACACAGTGTAATGAATAGTCTCATGAAATACACAGTGTAATGAATAGTCTCATGAAATACACATTGTAATGAATAGTCTCATGAAATACACAGTGTAATGAATAGTCTCATGAAATACACAGTGTAATGAATAGTCTCATGAAATACACAGTGTAATGAATAGTCTCATGAAATACACATTGTAATGAATAGTCTCATGAAATACACAGTGTAATGAATAGTCTCATGAAATACACAGTGTAATGAATAGTCTCATGAAATACACCATGCAATGAATAGTCTCATGAAATACACCTTGTAATGATTACATGAAATACACCATGTAATGAATAGTCTCATGAAATACACAGTGTAATGAATAGTCTCATGAAATACACAGTGTAATGAATAGTCTCATGAAATACACCATGCAATGAATAGTCTCATGAAATACACATTGTAATGAATAGTCTCATGAAATACACAGTGTAATGAATAGTCTCATGAAATACACCATGCAATGAATAGTCTCATGAAATACACCTTGTAATGATTACATGAAATACACCATGTAATGAATAGTCTCATGAAATACACCATGAAATGAATAGTCTCATGAAATACACCATGTAATGAATAGTCTCATGAAATACATCATGTAATGATTACATGAAATACACCATGTAATGAATAGTCTCATGAAATACACATTGTAATGAATAATCTCATGAAATACACCATGTAATGAATAGTCTCATGAAATACACATTGTAATGAATAGTCTCATGAAATACACATTGTAATGAATAGTTTCATGAAATACACCATGTAATGATTACATGAAATACACCATGTAACGATTACATGAAATACACCATGTAATGAATAGTCTCATGAAATACACATTGTAATGAATAGTCTCATGAAATACACCATGAAATGATAGTCTCATGAAATACACCATGCAATGAATAGTCTCATGAAATACACCTTGTAATGATTACATGAAATACACCATGTAATGAATAGTCTCATGAAATACACCATGTAATGAATAGTCTCATGAAATACACCGTGTAATGTGAATGTGACGAGCATCTCCATAGAATAATATGTGTACCATGAAATACACATTGTAATGAATAGCCTCATGAAATACACCATGTAATGAATAGTCTCAAAGGTCTAGTATGAAGAATATACCAATGTAAACCATGAATGAAATATTATTATTGCTAATGAATTAATAGATTTCCTATATAGCTGATATAATGGATGAAAACTCTCCTATAAACACATTTACCTTGTGCCTTTATCATAGTCCAAAGACCAAATTCCTTTTAGTCTTAACAACCTTTTAGTGTTTGGTACTAATGAGTTAGTATTTGGACTTTTAGTACTTGGTAATAATGAGTTAGTATTTGGACTTTTAGTATTTGGTACTAATGAGTTAGTATTTGGACTTTTAGTATTTGGTAATAATGAGTTAGTATTTGGACTTTCAGACATCCCTGCACTACTACTCCAGCCTGAATGCATTGCAGTACAAGAGAAAGTGTTCTCTGCTCGAGCCCGTTATGGGGTACCTCCATGCCCAGAGAGCCTTCTTCCAGATGGGCCAAGATGCTGTTGGCAAGAAAGAAATTGAAGACTTTCTGAACAACATCTCTACTAGTGTTCAGGGGTAAATAAAGGCTTCAGCAAAAGACGGAGAAATTAAATTAAATCATCATGAATGGCGTCGGTGGCCTAGTGGTTAGGCCGTCAGACTCTCAACCGAAAGGTCGTGGGTTCGAGTCCTGGCCGCGGCAGGGCTGACGTTGTGTCCTTGGGAAAGGCACTTTACATGAATTTCCTCACTCCACCCAAGTGTAAAAGGGGTACCTGGCTATAGACAGTGAAAGATATTGTTAGAATGTTAGTGCTCTAGCGCTTGTAATGGCAGCTTGCACTGTATGCTTCCTAGGAGGCTGAGAAAGTTCTAAATTGATATAAGGTCTGCAGGGGTAATAATGTACATTGATTATTGTAAAGTGCTTTGAGCAGCATACGCTGGAAAAGGCATTATATAAAACCAATCATTATTATTATTATTATCTGGATTTGCACCATTTGAAGACAGCTTTGTTTTTAAGACCCTGTTAAGGTTTATTAGGGTTCCGCATGGAAGATGTGGGAGTTATATAATAATCACTATTTTTGTTTGTCTGTCAGTTCTTGTGTCTGTATCTTGTCATAGTATGAGATAGAGAAAGATTGTGCTCCAGTTTTGAAGTCAGTTTGTTAAAAGTCAGGAAACATGTATAGTTGATTGTCAGTTTTCCTGACTTTGACGAAGGAGTTCATGATTATAAACTATTAAATAAGAGTTACATAGACCTCTTTTATTCACAATTATTCAACATGAATTGGGGTCTGAAGGTGTGAGAGGCCTTCAAATAATTATTGTCCATTTATCTGTCTTTCAACATTTTATGTAATGTGATTTTTACCATGGTTTTTTAACTTACAGAATTCATATTCTGTTTGTCAGAAGGTCAATGTCATGAGATAATGAATATTGGATTGATATTCAAGACTTGAATGAACAATGGACAAACAGAAAAGACAAAGACAACAAGTCAGACTGACAGTAAACAAAAAAAACCTGAAAAGGAAATGGGAGGGGGCTGCATGGTAGTCTCAAATTTTGTGGCAGACAGACACCAGTATAGTGTGTTCCATTGTCTCTCAAAACATCAGTGCATTGTCATTTGTGACTGGTAATCCAAATAGATAGTTTTCCCTCATATTTTTCCTCTCTTAAACAATCACTTATTAATGCATGGCTGATTTTCATGCAGAGCAAGGAAGGGCTGCTCTAATAAATGTGCAGGTCCCATAGATACTGTTATACAAAAACCAGGGACGGAAAATAATCTCTTTTGTGCTGTATTCTTAATTCTGTATACTGTGTTATACAGGCTGAAATGTATGTCCTACTCTTCGGAATTTATAATTTGTTTCTTTTGAGAGTTTTTGATATTGAAACATTTTAGAGTTCAGCAGGATTTGCAGACAGAAACAAAGAAAACGGTAGAACATATCGACACACTGGAAAAACAGAGCGCTCACATGTACCATGCTGAGCCAATGGTAGACATGCCTTACATCCCCCCCAACACCAGTCTGACACAGAAAGCCGGCTACCTCTATCTGAGGAGGTAACCACAATTTTCACTCATTTATGTAATTTCAAATAATTTCTTGTCAAATTTTGTCAATTCTTGTCTGTATACAAGATATTTATATTTGTTATTGGTGTTAAGGAAATACAATAATTACATGTTCAGAATTAGGAATTTATTAAGTTATGTATATCTCAGCAACTTAAACTTTTTTATTAACATATCACAATTCTTTGTTATAAATCAGTTGAAAAGTTTTACTGTGCCATTTCATACGATTTGAATATCCAGCAGATACCCACACTGCATTATATTTCAATATATGGAAATTAACAAATTTAACGCAGGACTTCTATTTTTTTTTTTCTATATCTAGTAACAGCCTTACACATTGCAAAAATTGTATTCTATCTTTAATATGGTCTTTAGCATTGGTGTTTTACAGACATATTCATTTAAATATGATTATTATACCTCAAAAGATTTTTTCTGTATAAATCCTCAGCAAATGAATTGACTCTTTAATCTGGTGGTAAATATTTTCATGACTATATGCCCAAGGGCAATTACCGGTAAGTCTTATGACTATTTAATGGCCACGGCCACATGATTCCCAAAGCGTTTTCCCCTCTATCATCATGAAATGGGGATAGTTTGTACTTCTATTTTTTGTAATTTAATTTCCAATTTTTACGATAAAGTACTTGTAAATTTGCTATTCAAACAATATATAGACAGCATCTATTTCTCTCTGGAAATACATGTAGTTTTTCTCTGTGTCTGTGCCGGGGGGGGGGGGGGGGGTCAGTCCTAGGAAATACATGTAGATAAAATGGGAATACTTATTGTTGTTGACGTATTGAATTGATTGCCACCTTAATTAATTTCAAAAGTTTAGTAATGAAATAAAAATGCTCTGGTGCAGCACTTTTGAGTATAATCATGTTAATATATCTGTGTATCAGACTAATAGTATGTGTTTGACACATGAACTGAACTCAACTGCTGAATGAAAAAAAGATTAACAAAAGATTAACACTTCCATGCTACATGTTTAGTGAATGCCCCTGTACTAGCTAACAAACTTTTTCTGCTGCACTTCTAGAGGAAAACATTTACATATGCCTGGCCCAATAGGGTAAGCTCGCTACTCCATGTATCACTTATATCTTAACAACTGGAAGTTTTCTTTTTCATTGCACACAGTAGCGTTAGTTAGTGTGATATATATAATTGTTGATCTCTAACTTCTGGTGCGGCATTCATTCTTTTGAGATACATTTAGACTCTGTTTAGTATCTTCACATGATATTTTGTGTGTTTAGAGTGTATATCCCTTTAAAAAAAAATTTCACTCATTTAGAGATGTCTCTTGTCATGGAAAAGGGAAGGGTGGGAGGGGGGAGCCAGATCTTAGTAATTTGTGTGAAACACTGATTGCTCATTGCTAGGAAGCTCATTGCTATATATGGTGTCAATAAGATCAAACTAGGTTGGTTGGTTTTATATTGTTTAATGTCCTGCTCAAGAATTTTTCACTCCCAGTGAAAGACTGCAAAATTTAGGACTATGCTCAGCACTTACGACCTTTGATCAGGGAGGGATCTTTATTGTGCCACATCTTCTGTGACACGGGGCCTCAAATTTTATGGTCTCATCTGAAGGATCACTCCATTTAGTCACCTTTTATGGTAAGCAAGAGGGTACTGAGGACCTATTCTAACCCTGATCCCTATGAGTTAAGATCAGTATACATTAACTATGTGCAGTCATGACCCCCATGGGATCGGGATTAGAATAGATCCTCAGTACCTCTTGCTTGTTGTAAGAGTCAACTAAACAGGATGGTCCTTTGAATGAGACCACAAAAACCAAGGCCCTGTGTCACAGCAGGTGTGGCACAATAAAGATCCCACCCTGCTCAAAGGCCATGTGTGCTGATCATAGGCTTAAATGTCTCCATTTGAGTGAAAAATTCTCGAGGGACGTAAACAATACACAACCAACCAACTGTACGCTATGATCAATGTATATTGTACATTAACACTGTACAACTCTGTATATTGTACATTAACACTGTACAGCTATGTATATTGTACATTAACACTGTACATCTATGTATATTGTACATTAACACTGTACAGCTATGTATATTGTACATTAACACTGTACAGCTATGTATATTGTACATTAACACTGTACATCTATGTATATTGTACATTAACACTGTACAGCTATGTATATTGTACATTAACACTGTACAGCTATGTATATTGTACATTAACACTGTACAGCTATGTATATTGTACATTAACACTGTACATCTATGTATATTGTACATTAACACTGTACAGCTATGTATATTGTACATTAACACTGTACAGCTATGTATATTGTACATTAACACTGTACAACTATGTATATTATACATTAACACTGTACATCTATGTATATTGTACATTAACACTGTACAGCTATGTATATTGTACAATAACACTGTACAGATATGATCAGTGTATATTGTACATTAACACTGTACAGCTATGTATATTATACATTAACACTGTACAGCTATGTATATTGTACATTAACACTGTACAACTATGTATATTGTACATTAACACTGTACAGCTATGTATATTGTACATTAACACTGTACAGCTATGTATATTGTACATTAACACTGTACAGCTATGTATATTGTACATTAACACTGTACAGATATGATCAGTGTATATTGTACATTAACACTGTACAGCTATGTATATTGTACATTAACACTGTACAGATATGATCAGTGTATATTGTACATTAACACTGTACAGCTATGTATATTGTACATTAACACTGTACAGCTATGTATATTATACATTAACACTGTACAGCTATGTATATTGTACATTAACACTGTACAGCTATGTATATTGTACATTAACACTGTACAGCTATGTATATTATACATTAACACTGTACAACTATGTATATTGTACATTAACACTGTACATCTATGTATATTGTACATTAACACTGTACAGCTATGTATATTGTACATTAACACTGTACAGCTATGTATAGTGTACATTAACACTGTACAGCTATGTATATTGTACATTAACACTGTACATCTATGTATATTGTACATTAACACTGTACAGCTATGTATATTGTACATTAACACTGTACAACTATGTATATTGTACATTAACACTGTAGAGCCAGGTACAGAAGCGTATTGTTATTTGTTACATTGAAATGTCACTATCACGTGCTCTGCAGCTAAACACTGGGAAGAGATTTTTGCTTTGTTTCTATCAGATTGATGTGCATGTGTTTACAGTTAGTAAAAATTAATATTGAGTGAAACTACACAGTGTGCATGTGTTTACAGTTTTTAAAAAATTAATATTGAGTGAAACTACACTGTGTGCATGTGTTAACAGTAAATGAATATTGCATAAAACTACACTATGTGCATGTGTTAACATAAACGTGAATATTCAACTAAGAATTGAATATTCATGAGTATAACTACACAATGACGTGTATGTGTTAACAATGAAGAATTGACTATTGCATAAAATTATGCACTGTTCATGTGTTAATTAACATTCTTTATAGGTTGTTGTTGTTGTTAGCCTTTGATCATTAACTTTAATCACTTAAACTGTGAATATGTAAGGTATGCATATTTGTGAAATTTAGATGTATGTAACATGCACAGAAGATGTGGATTTTATGAATTGGTATGAACACAATATTTCAGAATGCTGACACTGATATCTATGATACTGTTTTTATGTGATGCCTAGCAAATATTCTCTTTCAGCAAGCAGCTGATAGCCACGAAATGGGAGCGCTGTTTCTTTTTCACTGTGGGAGGGAACTTGATGAGCCAGTCTCGGGATGAGGTAATGCTAGTAACACTCTCTTGGAGGAGTGGACATTTTCACATTTGTCGGAATCTTTGGTTTCATGCTTTGTTGCAATAAGTCTTCCACTCGGGAAATACAAGACAAACGTTAGGAGTGTGTTCAGTGTGTATATATGTATGTGTATCAGGTTAGAGGAATGAAGATTTCTATTGTCTTGGAAGTGACTTTTAAGGTAAAAGTGAATGTTACAGAATGGTTACAGACATCTTGAATCCGATGATAAGTAGGCCTAGTAGTGATAGACTGAGATTGGATTCAGCACATCCAAGGTCAAGGCCACTGTCACTGAAAATAACACTTAAACATGTGAATAACATAGTTTTCAGATGATAGCTCATATCCAAAGGAAACCAATCCTGCAAAAAGATCTCTTATGATTTTCTATTTATAGATGTCATGGACTACTCTACTATTAAGATTTGGCACTTTACTGTGTGGCATGCTCTCAAACTCTATGTCTAGTAATCTATAAAATTTCTGTTTTGGAGTTGATCATAATTTTAGTGAGATGTGTGTTCAGCTATGATTAATTCTACTCTATGGAAGTAATATTTTTTTGATGATCATAAATGAGTAGAATCTGTGTTCAGCTATAATTAAATTCTACAATAATTGTAACTCTGAAAATAGTAATTTGGAATTGGTCCTGAATTAGTGACTATACGATTGACATGTGTAGACACGGTATGAGAGAGTGCTGATATAAGTGACACATACACCTCTGGTATATCCAGGATCCGTGTGTGCCCAACTCTTTATTTTGTATTCCTTATAGGAGTTGTGAGATTGATCACTGTTCATTATGATCTTTTGCCTTTTACACAGTATGATGCAAGAACTGAACTCTTTGCTAAAGCTTTTCCTTGAACTCTTAATTACAGGTCGTTGCAACTAACACAAGAGTAAGCTATTAACATGAAAATAAATGTGAAGCAAGTCTCTCCTTGGTGCACACCATTGTTTCTTTCATTTTGACTGACTTTGATTTTTATCCTTGCATTCCAACACAGTGAATTCCATGCACAATTTCCTTGCATACATATTTCATAATCTCCACTAGCAATCTGTATATACTGATATAATACAACAGAAAATAATGACATACATTATTATAATCTCCACTAGGAATCTGTATATACTGATAAGATACAACAGAAAATAATGTCATGTATGTTACACAGGTATTGGAATAATGTCAGTGCCAGCTAGACAGTCATTAAATTCAGATGTCACACTTTATCAAACAAACAAATATAAAAACCAACAAATGTAATTACATTACATACTAGCTTTTACTGCATGACACTGTTTTTGTATATGTTTAAATTATCATTCTGTAAATGGCAAGAATTTCCGGGATATATTATATTTAGTTATTGAAATTGGTATAATTTTAATTAGTAATTAGCCAAATTAGTATGCCCCTAAGTTAATAGGTTACATGGAATGACCCTAGATTCTGTATATTAGTGATTGTGACTGTTGTGTACTATTTAATTTGTCACATGTTTTGTGTCTATTGTTTAAACTGGTCATGCTTATGCAAAAAATTACAGAAAAAGTTACTGTACGAGAATTTTGATGTTTTTGATAGAGACAAAATACGCTTATTTCAGGAGGGGCCAGTATCAATTTGACCTGGACAAACTGAAAACAGTATAATGTAACATTTCATGAAGTTTGTAAATATAGAACTATTCGATTTGATATTCGTGTAACTATCAGTATGTAAAATTATAAAAAGGATTCACATTGTAGAATTTCTCCGACATGCCTAAGGCCTTTGATTTTCAGATTACATGTATCAGTACTTACGTAATATATACATGTATAACGCACTGCAGAACATTTTGAAGGTCAACATGTAAGAACAGTCTTATAAGATTATCATGCATAAATTTTGTATGTAAGTTCCTCTTTCTTATATGAAGTGTATATAGTTTCAAGAATTCAAATACCCGGGTATACCATACTCATTCTATTGAGCACCCCATGGCACACTTAGAAAATTGGAAAAGGGGAGTGGTTATTTAGAACTTTGTGTTAAAATATTTCCAATGAAAATTTGACTTTGAGAAATGCTTAAATTGATATTGAATTTTAAATGAGTTATTGTTATACTTTCTGTCTCAGGTCTTATTAATCAATTTATTACATTTGTATTTCAAATCCAAAACAACATAGTAAATACACAAAGATATAGCAGCTATTACTTGTATAAGGTAAGTGGTACTGTATTTAACTGGGGAGCTCTCAATTTTTCAAAGTTCTGAAAAAGTCCTTGGGTTGCTCAGTAGGTTGAATATGGTATTGTCTCTAATATTGCTTTGATTACCATGCCATCACGTTACAACTACTGTGTTAGCCATACTGTAAAGCACGTACAATAATTATTATGCATTTCCATATCAACGCAAACCCAACTGAACGACTTTGGTACTTGTAGTTAGCAGGTAGCTTGGTTTTGGATTTGAATGAACCCGGTGTGCTTGCAGAACCTCATGAATCAGATGATAGAAGATTTGTTTTCCAAGTCATATCCCCCAAAAGTAAAAGGTAAAAGCACCATCTTTTTATTTCTCAAGTTAAGATTGAATGAATGAAGTTGAATTAGTTTTGCATTTTAGAGTTTAATCTGACCCAAAAAGAAATTTCGTTTTCAAAATTTGTCTGTTTTCCATATTTAATGTCTGTCTAAGAACTAAAGGGCCATTTTCAACCAATAAATAAGCCTTGTAAAGAATGAAAAATTACAACTGTGAAAACAGATGGAGGTTAAGATAAAAAAAAATTCCCTACCACCAATGACACAGGACAAAACATAAAACTTATATAAAAGTGCTGTATGTGTATGCTCTGTAGTTTTAAAGAGTGAATTTTACCTCATTCTAAAAGGGACTAGGTGGTACCACAGTTTTTCTTTTCTTCAAAAATTTGTAAAGGAGGAAGAATTTATTAATTGGGGGCCACAAGGTTGGGCCCCACATTAAAGTTTTGGTTAAGATTTCAAAAGGAAGCACATCAGAAATTCACAAATAAACATATACATGTAGATAAAATGTATTCCTGATCCCATTAAATGGTGTTGCCTATCTAGTTAGGATTTCCAATCTGCTGATCATGATTTTGAGTCTTGTATAGTTTTTATAAATAAGTAAATTTTGAATTTCTCCATGACTGTTAGATAACTTTTAAATATATCTCTTACTTTTAATTTTAATAACAAAAAGACCATAACTTATTAAATTTCATGTACTACAAGCTTTGGCCTGTAAGTAGGATAGAATGAGTAAGAACTACTATATGATGATGTGATCAGCAATTTGAAACATCTACCAAAATGGTTGACAGGTGTAAGGACCTCATTTTACTTTTCTTTTTTCTTTTTTACAGAAATACTGTTTTGCAAGCTGAGAATGAAAGAGATAAAGATGAGGTATTTGGTTTGTTTAATTCAAAATTTAATGTTAAGGTGCATTGTCTGTCAGATTAGAAAGATCGCTGTTATACTAATAAAATTACTACTGTAACAGTAGAATACACTTATAACGAACATGCTCTTATAACGAACTCATGCTTATTGTGAAGTGAATATTTATTTCCCTACATGAGGAAACCTTGTGGAAATTTTTTGGGATGTAACAAAGTTTGTTTATAAGAGCTGTTTTTCACTGGCCATGGGGGCCTGGTTCCCTATAATCATATTTTACTGTACAAAGAGAACTGACTCTATAAATAATTTTCTTTTAATATTTACCAGCAAAGTGGTAAAACTGCTATCATTTTTTATTGTTGCTGAATGCATTGTTTAGAAACCTTGATATACATGTATATTCTATCATCTTCACCCTGTCAAAGGTTGGAATTTTGTCTACAAACCCTTGGTAAACATGGCTAATAAAACTTCAGGCTTGGACTTAACATTACATAATTTTGTAATTGAGCCATGCAATGATATTGCTTTTTCTTGATACAGTAAACAAATAAGCAATGGCCATTTCATGATTTGCAAAATTCGTATTGATGATCTGCAAAATTCGTATTGATGATTTACAAAATTCGTATTGATAATTTACAAAATTCGTATTGATAATTTGCAAAATTCGTATTGATAATTTGCAAAATTTGTATTGATAATTTGCAAAATTCGTATTGATAATTTACAAAATTCGTATTGATAATTTACAAAATGTGCACGATGTTGCTGTTGGTTGTCAATCTCTAGTGTTTAGAACACATTAACCTACAGACAGTGATAAATCATCTTGTTTTGAGATAGTGCGACATGACCCAGAACATGAGAGGTTTGACGAAATATCATACACTGATATTTATTTCATTGCATAATTCTGCAGAACATCGGACAAACTACATGTATCATCCATAAAATTTTAACGTGCAAAGCTTAAACTTTGACAGTGTGTAAGTGTTACTCTCTATGTTGACAGACATTTTGTATGTATATGTACATGTATAATTGATCATATGGTTAACCCATAACATTTATCTTACTTTTTTTGAAAATCTGCAGTTATATATATATATATTATTCTATTTTTAGTGGATTTGTACACTGAACAACATTGTGAGAGAAAGTGGATATATAAAGGGCAAAAGTCCTCAAGTTAAGGTAGGTGTGTCATAGACAAAACAGGGAAATATGTTTCACCAAAATATGATATTCAGAAGGAGAGAGTGTGGTATACTGTGCAATATTCAGAAGGAGAGAGGTTGATACTCCAAGAAAAGCTTTGTCGACCTTGGCTGCACCTCGATCGACAAAGTTTTTCTCGGGCTGAAAAATCAATATTGCCCTTGACTACATGCAGTTTGTTTTATAATACTGAATGTCACACTGGTACATTTATTATACACACTCGGCACCAAAAATGACTAATGATCCGAAACAATATAAAGTTGTCAAACCTTTGGGAAAGCGAGGTATTTACATAGAAATGAAAACTAAATAAATAAAATAAAAATGCAAATGAGTACTAAAACTAGCAATAAAGGCTGAGACGTTTTCTTATTGCTCTACATTACGCTCGATAATTTCAATATGTAGGCATTCTGTTTCTTCCTAGTGAATGTAAACATTAGTTAACATTAAAATGTATAATACAGTAGGTGCAATGAAATGTGATTTCTCTCAAATTAAAAAATTCTACTTGGTATAAACTAAAATAAATGAACTTTTTTTATTTAGGGCTTTCATTCAAGTGAGTGGTTCATTAGAATTGGTTATATTCAATGTGAATACTTGATTTGTAATTCTGTTCAGGAAGATGTGGCATGCTGCACAAATTAGAACAATCTAATTTAATCCAGCTATATTATGTAGTTCACAAAGATGTGGCAAATTGATAATGTTTTTTTTTTATATATGAAAAGATAAATCAGAGTCACTTGTATTAGGTCATTATTTATAAGAGCAAGACAGTATAGAACAAGAGTGAAGGGTTTTTAAAGGAGAATTACATTTGAATAAAGTTTATCAGATAATATACAAGTAGATACTATAGTATTGTACATGTGTGATGTAATAATGATGAGATTTAATCAAAAATAAATATAAAACTGAAGCTATTTGAATTCCACAAATACTTACATATGTACAATGTATCTACAAATATTCAGCATATTTAAAATTGGTAGAATCAGGTCCATGTTGCTTTTTTTTAAAGTTTGAAAATAGCTTTATGTAATGATTTTTATAGGGGACTAATAGCTGAGTCAACTGTTTGGCTGAAAATGGTATTTATAGGAAGAAGTATTTTTAAAGCATCACAAATTTAACTACAGAATTGATGTGTCAGTAGCTTTTTATCTTTTGATGACTCACGTAATGGTATGGACTTTCCCTTCCATCTGTCAGTCTGTTATCTTCATGTTCAGATCATATCTTGCACACTGTAAGTCAGTGTAAGGCCTATCTCCATCAACCCTGGTCCACTGATGGATCTTGGAATGTCAGCAACACAGTTTGGGATTTTGATTATGCAAATATAGATACATTATATCTATCATGTACATGTATATGTGGTTCCAGATGGGCATGACATGTAAACTAGCAATGCACTTTACTTTTAGAGTCATAGAAAGATATCTGCTTTATGTAGTCACAGAGAGAGATAGAGAGAGAAATTGAGAGGAGAAGAGATATTTAAAAGTTTGTGGTGTTATTTTCAGGAGAGAACTTCTAGCTCCAGTAGTCTGACAAAACAAGGTTCCGGCTCAATCAGCCCTGACCAGGCCAGCCTTAGCAGGTACAGATAATATAATGATATTGTGTCATTTCTGTCTATGTGAAAACTGTAAAGGATGATGTATGGTATGGACCTAATTTGGCCCCCAAGAATGACTTTCAAGTGTCAAGTGTTTAAAACTAGTTACTTTGAGTGTTTGTACAACTTTCTGTTATTTGTTATTCATAGAAAAATACTACTGATCCTAAAATATGACTTCGTATATGTCTTTTCCCAGAATTTTGAAATCTTGGCAAATAGACTTCCATTCTTCGTATCATTTTCATGTCCACAAGTAGAGAGCGTATTACTCTGAGAGATCATGATTTATGTTGTTACTGAATGTGTATCTTTTAAAGGTACATATAGTTCAATGGTAGAAAAATAGATATCACATTCTACAATGGATTCGGTGTGTTTGAATCCAAAAACCAGCACTAAACGTGACATTTACAGAGAGAAAACGATGACAGATGGTTCACAAGAAATGGCATGAAACTGGTCATGAATATTAAATGGAGATGAAACTGGTCATGAATATTAAATGGAGATGAAACTGGTCATGAATATTAAATGGAGATGAAATCTCAAAGATTTTATTAAATTTTCAGTCATCATATGGAGCCAAATTAGGGCCATGTATACGTAGTACTTTATATAGATTTACATCACCTTTACATGTCTTTTCAAATAAAATTACAACGTGCGAAGCAGGCTAGCTTGTAGTAGAAAAGTTGCATGTCATTGAACTTTGCATGCAGAAGTTTGATTTGAACCATCTCACAAACCGTACACCTTTGACTGTGTAAGCTGATGTCTAGCAGAGAATCACACCGTTATCCTGTAGATTGATATGAATGATGTAATGGTAACTTATCAATTTAGTATCACATTCTTCATGGTTAGGTCTGAAAGCCATCACTTTCATAGAATCATCACCCAGAACCTTTGGGAACTGACAATATGTAAGCAAAATGTTGAGTTTGAAATGTGTTATCTGTTTATGAGTAGGGTAGCATTATCCAAACTATTCTATAACGACTTGTATGAATATGACAAATATATGCAAATTCATGTAGGGTGTGATTCTCGGCGACTTACCACCTTACAAAATCGCCAGTCTGAAATAGTTCTGTCTGCTCAATATTAATATGCTAGGTGTATTTTCGATATCAAACAATTGTTATACTAACATTAGTACAATCTGTATATTTCAAACTTTAAAAGGACATTTAAATTGAAATTAGATTGCTTTTATAAATAAAAATGCACTATGTAAAAATCTTAAAATGGCTTGAGTTGAAGACCTTATTTGAAGGAGATTTACTTTAATATACAGTTATATTTTCATTTTAAGAAATTTGATTTTGTTAAAAGCATTATGATGTACACACAAACTCGTATTGAACAATATTGTCTATGCATTGTCAGACTGCAATAGCATGGATTTATTTTTTGGTTTGATTTTTTTAATCCTGTATGTGTATACTTATTTTAGCTGATTAAAAATTTGGCTAATGTGACCAGATACACTATTTGGCGTATTCATGATTTAGCACTTCTTCAATGTATGTTAATGGATAAATGGAGATTTTCTTATTTCAGTGCACTCTTTCTTCATCCCTAAAATATGAAATCCCTCTGAAATAAGTACACATACATGTACAATATTCTCATCAGTCCATCACACTTCTGAAGAAAAGTTTTCTTTTGTATCGTGGATTTTGATTTGGTTTTTGTGTTATATTCTTTTTGGTGTGTATTTTTCACCTCTTCACAGCATGTCCAGTTCTGGGGCGGTCCCTAGAACCCCGGCCCCCACTCCCTCCAGCTCATTTGTTGCTGAAGCACCTATTCAGTTTGATCTGTTGTCACAATCGAGTCCGAGTAGCGGAGTCACGTCCAGTCTGCCAGGGCCGCCAAAGTTAGTGTGCGCATGGAACCATGCAATTTTTTTCTCTATATATTGTATTTATATGATTTTGGGTATAAATGTGTTGTATTTACTTTATAATTAGATTGTCTTGGAGATTTAACATGCCATATTTTAGTCAAATCATGACCTCACTTCCTTTCACTAGGTTTTACAGAGAAATACTCTTTTCATGTAAAGCAGGAGATTACGTTTGGGATTAAGTTTCATTAATGAAAATCGTGAATGACATTTAAACTCTTCAGGACCTATGAAAATTTAATTGGCACTGCTGGATTTTGCTGACATTATTGTTGAATGACACGATAAATCAATATTTTGTGAAGACAGGGTTCTATTGACTCTGTAGCAAGGGAGTAGAATTCAGATTGACTGATAAAGCATACTATATGAAAGTACAAGGACTGCTAATTAAAGTGTGAATTACTTTCCATTCTATGATTCATGTCTCGTGTGTGTTGTATCATAGTTCAGCTAAATTTTTCACCATTTCTGAAAAACACAAGTAAATAAGGAATTTCAGTACAGATTTAGCTCTAGAAAAGGGTGAGGAATTTCAGTATAGGTTTAGCTCTAGAAAAGGGTGAGGAATTTCAGTACAGGTTTAGCTTTAGAAAAGGGTGAGGAATTTCAGTACAGGTTTAGCTCTAGAAAAGGGTGAGGAATTTCAGTACAGGTTTTAACTCTAGAAAAAGATAAGGAATTTCAGTACAGGTTTAGCTCTAGAAAAAGATGAGGAATTTCAGTACAGGTTTAGCTCTAGAAAAGGGTGAGGAATTTCAGTACAGGTTTAGCTCTAGAAAAAGATGAGGAATTTCAGTACAGGTTTTAACTCTAGAAAAGGGTGAGGAATTTCAGTACAGGTTTAGCTCTAGAAAAGGGTGAGGAATTTCAGTACAGGTTTAGCTCTAGAAAAGGATGAGAATGTATCTGTCGAGCAATATCAGACTGAGATACATGTACTGTAAACATCTTTTTTGTTCAATGCCTGTAGGGGGTGGGGGTATATTTGTCTCATTAAGACAACTCAAGGGTAGCAGTATATGTCTTATATATGTTAAAAAAATTGTTTGTTCAGTGTCTGAATTGTCTGGATATACAGATTGATAGATAAAATACGAATTTATTGTTCAAATGTGCCATGTAATAAGTTCCACTAGACAGTATAGGACTTTTTATTATGTAAGGGGAAATAACCTGGTATCTACCATATATTAATTTTCTGTTTCTTGTTTTATGCATGCCTGATACCTTGGTACATATTATATATTTGATTTGAGTTATGGTTTTAATGGTGACTTAATTCGCAGTAAAATTTTATTGCAGCTCTGAAGCGTAAGGCATTTTACCAAAATCTGTATGTTTGCATGTGTTTTTGAATGTATGGCCATTTCCTTTTCAATTTTAGGCTTTAAATATTTAGCTACAGAATGCTTATAAAGAATAACTACACTATGTTAAAAATATCCTACAGTTCATGTCACCCATGCAACAAACCTGTAATTATTGTACTTGCATAGAAAGATGTAAAATATTTTGCTTTAATAGTGGTTTTTAGCTCACCTGAGCTATATGCTTAAGTGAGCTTTTCTGATCACGTGTTGTCCAGCATCTGTCTGTCTGATAAATTGTCCATCATCCTCTCACAGGCATTAATTGTCCATGACCTTTGTACCTGTTGAAAGTCTAGGGCTCTATACACCAGACAAAGTGTAATTCATCAGCTGGGTGACCCTCACTGTTTTATGGCGAAGTTAACTTTTCAGTTATATAAAAATTCAAGACAAGCAAAAATACATAAAACTTTACACATTTTCGGGGTCAATTTCAACCAAACTTGCCATAAAGCATCCTTGGCTAAAGGGGGTTTTAAAAAAATTAAATGAAGGGTCATACCCTTTTCAAGGGGTCCCGGAGATTTTTAAGAAATAGTGAAAATATGGTGGCATGTTTTGAAAATTTTATTTTAAAGAACCACTGGGCCAGAAAAGACAAATCTTATTTGAAAGCTTCCTTAAAGAATATACAATCAAACCTGTATTAAGAAACCGTCGAACGGGGAATGGAAAAAATATGCAAGTATCCTCAAGTAGTGTAAATTCCATTTTCTTCTAATCAGGGCCCAGGGAAAGATGGTAGGATTGGACCCTAAAGTTTTACATTTTTCTTATCAAAAATTACTGATTAATTGAATTTATTTGCAAGCATTTCCTATTTGTATTTGACTAGTTTTGGCTTAAGTTTTACAATTTAGGAAATTTGGAGGAAAAAATCAAGAGTTGAGGGCCACACTAAATCATATTGATATAACATTGGGCATTAAATTACACGATACATGGATATAGAGGGAAAAATCTTGAAAACTCTTCTCCAGAGCAGCAAGGCTGTTAGTCATAGTATTGACCCATGGGCGGATTCAAGTCCAGTTAATTTTAAGTCACAACCCCAATGGGCTAAATTGAGGGTCATAACATGTGGTCAGAATTTGTTATGGGATTAAAGAGGGTAAAAATCTTCAGCTGGAGAACAGCAGAATAAAAGTGAGCATTGTTGGCCATGGGCCTCTTTGTTTTTTAATTTAATTCAATTTTTTTGGTTTTGTGGTTTTTTGTTCATTTATGTTGTCGATTAGAAGTACAAGGTGTTTGTTTTCAATTAGAAATTAGTTTCTGTTCTCATACAGGCAATACATACCAGTAGAAGCTTTAAATTTTATATATTGAAGAATTATGTGCTCCATAGTTGTGTAACTACTAAGGTTTTAAATCCTCTGTACAGGAACCTTAATATAAGAAGTTTAATGGGTTGTATTTACATTGGTTCTGTTGTGAAACAACTATTATTTACTGTGAAATTGAAATGTTGACAGTTTTAAGTGTTCTGAGTAAGGAATTGGAAATTGTCAAAAATATTTTTCTGAAATTTTTTGAATTTGCTGTTGCAGGAGGATCAACCCTTTTGACCAGTCAGCCAATGAGGTGTTAGATACTCTAGATTCTGCCATTGACACGGCTACATATGTGGAGAGTTTTGTTGTGAGATTTCTGGGGTCAATGGAGGTCACCACTGACAGAGGTATGGACACCCTCACAGATGAATGTATAATTGGAAAAATTCTCCCAACACCCCAACACACAGGTGTAAATGTTGGGCCCCTCCTCCAACCAAACATTTTCAATACTGTATATTCCTTATTTTACGCGAGAACTTAGTATCGTGAAATGCCTCGTGGACATCAGATCGCGTGATCATGAATTCACGAGTAGTCTAGATTCAGGAGAAAGTACAGCAGTATATGCAAGTTTTGGCCATTTATAGAGAAATGTTCAGAAACTGACTTTTCAGAAAATGAAGATTCAAGATTTATCTAGTAAAACAGCGTCTTTAGTGCTAAAACATGTAAGATATGTATCTTTTCAATGATTGGTTTATTTCATGAATCATACAGTCAGAAAAGTTTTCATATATTTGTCATATACATTAAACTTCAATCTCAGAACCTAAGACATGCAGGTACATAATATCCAATACCTTAAAAATTGTATGTGTTGTGAAAAGTGTCTAAAACATAATTATCTTTAACTGTAGGAGATAAGTTGGTGCATGAAACAATGAGGCAAATCATGGCAGCTCGAGCAATTCACAATGTGTTTAAGATGACGGAATCCAGACTGGTCGTGTCTAGTGAGTGCATGAGGTAAGATAAATAAAAATTAAGGTAAACCTTTTAATGTTTTGAACATCATAATTTCTTGCATTGTGATTCTAACTTGAAGATCGGGGAGAAAAATATAGTACATTGAGAGAGACTGTTTCCTATGAACATTTTCAGATCTGGTTCGGTCAGCTAAGTAGTCTGAGGTGACCTATTGCAGTTGGTTACTGCAGAGTCCATATCATGCGTTAACAATTGAATATCTTTAACTTCTTGATAACTACCATTCCAATTCTTTTCAAATATACTATGAAGCATCTTTGGGACAAGGGGGACATCAATTGTAAATTTCAGGACTCCTGGGGCCTTAAGGGCAGGACAAAAATTGACCAATAGGAATTACAGAACTGATTTTGATCAGGTTTTTACTAAGAAAGTGAACTTGATGATATAAGCTTAATGATATAAGTAAAACCTCCGTGGCTTATCTTTAAGGCTGTTAAGGACTTTAAAAAATTTAAATAACATCTTTAATGTTGTTCATACTAAATTGAAACTAAATGGATATTTAGAAGGATCAGGTAGCCCGTTACCAAAATTGAAATTTTGTGATCCCAGGGTTAGGGGTTTGGGTATCAGGATAGGACCAAAATGATCAATGATTAAATGTTAACAATTAAACATTTTTAACTTTTTCTTGATAACCCTTCTAATTCTTTTCAAATTTTACCAAAATTGTAAATTTCATGATCCCCCGGGGTAGAGGTTCTGACTCAAAGGTCGGGGCCAAACTTGGTAAATATAATGTATACGTGTCATTAATATCTTCATTAATGCTATTGATGCTAAATTTTCACAAGCCATTGAATTTTGTTTCATTTTGAATTTGAAAACCAAACAATTCACAGCTAGTACTTACCCAGTGCGTGCGTGTGTGTGTTTTGCTCTCTCTGGGATTGTGTTGTTGTTGACTGTAGATTGATAGACCCTTCAACCAACACTGTAAGGACGCAGTTTGCTTTGGCGGACATTTCGTTTTGGGCAGCTCATCCAGAAAACACAAGGTGAGAATCGCAGGATGCCACATACTTTTTAATATTACATCATTTTCATTAATAAAGTATGTTTTATCTAAATAAATATAATCAAAACAGTGTAAACCATGGCATATTTTTTTTATTAGTGTAAATGATCTTTTGATGATGGTCAAAGTGTTTTCTGTATGCTTATGAACTGTCTATTAACCACTATTTTCTGAAATTTTGAAAGATTAGAAATGTCATTGTAGTATGAAGGTTTATTTTATTTTTTAATATAGTTTGTAGAATTTTTAAGGTATTAGGTATAACTTGAGGAAATGTTTTGTGTAGACAAAAAATATATACATTAAAACTCTGATATAGCAAATTTCTGGGGACCCTCTATAAAAATTCGCTATAAGCGTAATTCGCTATACGTTTATAGCGAATTCTTAATTCAAATATAACGAATTTAAGAAAGCAGCAATCGATATACTTGCGTTTGCATTGTCTTTAAAAGAAATTAAGCCTATATATATTTTCGAGAAGAAATATTTTTATACAAGAAATATACACGTTGATTTATATAATTATGATAATTTATCTTGATGGATTATTAAGTCATGCAAGAACACGTCGAAAGAGAAATGTCAACAAAATTTTGCACAATACATACATGTACAGTCTATTGCAATTGACATTTACTTGTTGCTTTACACAAATAAAGGAGTGTACGATAAAATAAATGCAATCAAACTTCAAATTTAATTAACGAGAATAGTAAACAATACCGACAATATATTTCCTAAACGTATGTGTAAGTATTGTTTTGCGTTAACAACTTTTTTTGAAAAAAATACAAACATAAATTTTGTAATAAGTGTGGATCCTTTATGTCAGTGGAAACCGATTGTTAAAATCACAAAGAGATTGAAATGAAAAAAATAAATTCGTTATAAAAGGTGATTTTTACGTTCATTTTTAATTCGAGGGGAATAGGAATTCACTTCGTTATATCCGTAAATTCGCTATATCCGTGTGCGTTATAAATGCAGATTTTTATATAGAATATACAAAGAATTTGCCAAGAAATCGTTTTCACTTCGCTATAGCCGTAATTTCGCTATATCCGTGTTCGCTATATTCGAGTTTTACTGTACATGTAAAAGGACCACAGAGTCTTTCTCAATGTCTTTGGGAAGAGAAGATGTGCTCTTTTTTTCTTTGTTTATACATTATATCTGTCTTGCCCAATCAATCCATACTTCTAAGTGAGGAGAATGAAGGTGATTACATGTTAGAAGTACCATGGACTTACATGACTGTGTCTCTCTCGACAGATTGTTTGCGTTTATTACGCGGACCAAGCCCCCTGGAGCCAACCAGTCAACCTTCTCTTGTCATGTGTTTGAATGTAACATTTCTGCTGAGGAGGTAAATAAAATTACCATAATGATTATAAACTTCTCTGATGGTTCATGAAAGTGTAATTTTGTACAATTCTTTTTCCATTATATTTTCCTATACCAAGGAAGAATGTTTTCTGTGCCCCTCGGCCAAAGTCGGAGGCATATTGTTTTACCCCTGTCTGTCCATCTCTCATAGGAGTCATGGTTTGTTAACTCTGGTGGTTTTCAAACTAGAACATTCATATTAAGTAGGGTCTTAGTACATCTACTAATGTTGTTTATATACTAAGATATCAAATCTATTGAGACGTCCTTTAGGCTTAAATGGAACCACCAGAACTTCACATTTCAATTAAGGTTTTGGGTTTTTTTAAATGGGTATGCAGCTCTTAGCTCAAAGGTTGTGCATATTTTCAAAAAATTATTTTCTATGAACTTTTCACAAATGAAAGAATGTTCAATTTGTTAATGCCGCCCACAGTTTTAATGTTGTATTGGACATAAGCTATTGTTTCTGAGTTTATATGGAAATATGAATGCAAGAAATAAAACCTGAAACTGCAGTGCATGATAAAAAAATTCTCCCCTTTCTATTTCAGATTTGCCAGGCCATTGGAACTGCGACAAAGCTTGCCTTTCAAGCACTAATGGTACATATTTTTTTCTTTGTGGGAAATTTTACTTCAATGTGTTTTCTTATTAAAGGTAGTGTGGCTTGTTTTACTGTATTTTAAAATGACTGATGTTTGGAGGGATACATCTGATAGTCAAAGATTGAATGTATTACTTGCCCATGAAGTGTCTTTTTATGCAAAGAATAATAAGTTTTTGGCTACTAATGTAAAACGAATGTGCATTATCGGTATGTCAAATGAAAGGACTAACTGAGACTTATTTGATATGCTGCTATGATTGTGTGTGTGTGGTGTGGCTATAGACTCAACATATATACAACTGCCGTTTTCTCATTACAAACTGCATTACATTAGGGGCATTACTACATGTATAATCTTTGGTAACATTCATTAATGATACAGTTTATTATTATAAACAAGC
The DNA here is from genome assembly GCF_947568905.1 of Ostrea edulis. Lineage (NCBI taxonomy): Eukaryota > Metazoa > Mollusca > Bivalvia > Ostreida > Ostreidae > Ostrea > Ostrea edulis. Next base: position 50,781,119 of record NC_079170.1, read on the forward strand.
AACCGTTTACACTCAGCAAGAAAATTCACTTCCCATCTGTCAGTTGTAATTGATTAACAATATATGGAATGAGTCAGATCTTTTTGATAAAGTAACTGTTTTCCGTTATCGACATTAATTGCAACAGAGTCCTTTTAGTTTTGATTAATTTGGATCTGTATAAAGCATATAATTATAGTGAAATATACACAAAAAGTTTAATGTGATCTGAGGATCTACTTTAGTTGCATTTTCTAATAAGATCAACTTCATATACATACATGTAGATAGGTGTCCGCTGATTCTATATAGAAGGCACAAAACAACTCAAAATCATGTAACTAAGATTACCTACCTTTCATTAAAATTTAGCATTGCTTCCCCTGTGTAGGGGGCATACTGGACTTTCCTCCACTTATTTAAAGGATTTAGTCAGTTTATATTTAACAATATGTATTTAGCAAGGTTTAGCTCAAATTCACACTCATTCCTTTGACTGTAGTAATTTTCTATGGGGAAACCTTTCATCAAGTAAAGAGTGATGGGGAAATAATCAGTAGTATTTCTGTTTCAATCACATGTACATAATTACTGAAAGACAGGTTTTTTGTTCACTGTATAGTGAGTCCTATTTGAGCACATTCCTGTGAATTTTTTTCCTTTTCCCTGGCACTTATCACATTTCCCCTCACAACTGTTCAGAGAAGCATTCATCATGTAATCTACGTGTACATACAAAGTGCATATTTATTTGATATAACTTTTCATGTACATGCATTGTTAAGTAGAAGAGAGGTGAGTTCATTTTATATCAAGTTCCAGTATTAAAAAGTTTAATTTCAGTGGCATGTGCCAAATGATCATTTAAGTCACAGAGTGATTCTATAGGGTTTAATTTCATTTAAAATCCCCCCTCTTTTTTTTTTATTTGTGTGTGCGGTTTTTGTTGTTGTTTTTTTTAGCATCTTTTCAGCATACCAGTCCAGCATTTGAATGTGCTGTGTAGAAATCTGTTAGATTTTTATCATTACATTGCATTTGCAATACATTTAATTATTACCATAATCTCCTGTTGATTTCAGCAACGTAAGTTACCACCAGGTGTAGGGAAGGCAAGTATTTGTTTTACATAAATACCTGTGAAAGCAGCATATCAAATCAGAAGAGCACTGCATTTTCCTCCCTTGTTGCCCAGAGCTTTAAGTGTATTTTATATGTGCAAATAATCTTTAGTTTGCAATCACTTGTTTGCAGGTATAAAATACATTTCAAAATCAATTTAGATCTTCAAATTTTTTCCTGCATTTAAATATATTATTTTATAATCAGAGAACCCATTTCATGTTTACTGTTTCTAATTATATTCCGTATAATTTATACCTGTACTTATAGAGCTATAGTGGCAACTGATATGCTGATTTGTTCAGTTGAATATATACATCAAGGTATTTGTGAAAAACAAACAATAAACGGGGAAGGGATTTCATATCTAATGCTGTTATCCTTTGTTTAGTTTTTGCCAAATGCATTTTGCATATACCAAACATTTACAGATACTTCAGAAGAAGAAAAGCCATTTAAATTGAATATTAACGTTATTCAATATGCTTTGCTGCATGTCCACCAATAAGATACAGTCTTCACGAAAACATTTACAACTTGCTGGCCAGTCGGACCAGTGAACTGTCTTAATTTACTGGCCCACAGTGAAATTTACTGGCCCCCCAAATTTTCATAGTACATGTTTATCACATACATTATGGAATGCATTGTAAAATTGTACGATTAATTTACTGAAATTATGGTTATTACTCGTATTCATATCCACCCCAAGACATCCTTTCTGTCAATACCAGAAAAACAACACCGTACACGGTATTCTCTCTCTCTCTCTCTCTTTGCTTTGCTGCATGTCCACCAATAAGATACAGTCTTCACGAAAACATTTACAACTTGCTGGCCAGTCGGACCAGTGAACTGTCTTAATTTACTGGCCCACAGTGAAATTTACTGGCCCCCCAAATTTTCATAGTACATGTTTATCACATACATTATGGAATGCATTGTAAAATTGTACGATTAATTTACTGAAATTATGGTTATTACTCGTATTCATATCCACCCCAAGACATCCTTTCTGTCAATACCAGAAAAACAACACCGTACACGGTATTCTCTCTCTCTCTCTCTCTCTCTCTCTCCCCCCCCCCCCCCCCCCCCCCCCCCCCCGCAAACAACAATACTACAAATTCACGTATTTTTCACAAACATGAAAACAGCCCAAGTGCACCTTAGGGAGTAACCTTCTCTACCAACATCAAATGCAAACAATTGATTGATTCTATATTAAACTATAGAAATTGCATAAAATCAGAGATAACTGCATTTGACGAAGTTCATTTTAATTGGACAATGCAATAAAGCAGCAATTACCGGTGTGCAGATGTTCGTTGAATATTCACATGATCAAGGTACAAGTTATCTTGACAATTACAAGTATAGTTATCATTCTTTACTTTAAAGAAACAAACCACGATGTCCAAACACTTACTTTATGTGCTATTTATTGATTCATTTTTATTTTGATGGTAAATTTAAGCAAATAAGATGTTTAGAATATCTAAATCCAACATTATATTTAATGTGACTACAAAAAGTCTACAACCCCATCGGACTTCCTGATTTTTTATTTTCACTGACCCGACCCTAAAATTCACTGGCCTCAGTCTTCGGACCACTGAGTTTTCGTGAAGACTGAAGATATAATTTTATAAATAAAGTACATTCACTCTCATCTGAAATCTGTTGATCTATCATTTCTAACAGAAAATTTCATGGCTGTTAAATTTTTCTACATTTATAGGGTTGTTGTAACAGTTTGATATGCATTATTGATGTACCGAATGAAAGAGAAACTTCTGCATATCACATGTGTTATATATACATAATTATACAGATCACATGTATTATATATACAGAGCACATGTATTAGATATACAATTATATATACAGAGCACATGTATTATATATACAGAGCACATGTATTATATATACAATTATATATACAGATCACATGTATTATATATACAGATCACTTGTATTATATATACAGATCACATGTATTATATATACAATTATATATACAGATCACATGTATTATATATACAGAGCACATGTATTATATATACAATTATATATACAGAGCACATGTATTATATATACAGAGCACATGTACAAATTACATGTATTATTCATAATTCTACCGCGGTTATTGCAAAGATCAAAGGAATGCTGTAGTCATTATTCTACGATATACCTTCATTAGTATTAACTGATTATGAGAAAATTGATACACATCTTACATGCACTTCGAGTTTTGCTAATGCAACAATAAGTTGATGACTGATAATTCAATTTCTATAAACATAAATATCAATCAATATTTCTTGTAAAACAAATTCATAAATGAATGAACATAAACCAATCGTCCGCATTCTGAGAGTAATACACATGTAAACATGAGAGTAATACACATGTAAACATGGCGTTGCACAGACAAGTTCATTCTGAGAGTAATACACATGTAAACATGGCGTTGCACAGACAAGTTCATTCTGAGAGTAATACACATGTAAACATGGCGTTGCACAGACAAGTTCATTCCGAGAGTAATACACATGTAAACATGGCGTTGCACAGACAAGTTCATTCCGAGAGTAATACACATGTAAACATGGCGTTGCACAGACAAGTTCATTCCGAGAGTAATACACATGTAAACATGGCGTTGCACAGACAAGTTCATTCCGAGAGTAATACACATGTAAACATGGCGTTGCACAGACAAGTTCATTCCGAGAGTAATACACATGTAAACATGGCGTTGCACAGACAAGTTCATTCCGAGAGTAATACACATGTAAACATGGCGTTGCACAGACAAGTTTTTTCTTGAACTGTATTCAAAGCAATTGATATAATCTGTTAACATCAAAATAGATACTTGAAATTTTTTTTCAAAAAAAAAAAAGATTTAGAATACCCCTACCATCTCACCTTTTTCATCAGCAAAAACAATGAAGGCCTTTTCAGAAACTGCCATGACGTCACAGTGACCTAATTCGTAGCTTATAGGAAAACGATTGGCTGTATATTTCTAAGCCATAGTAAAAGAGAAATAAAGTTCTTGTTTTCATGTATGTTGCAGGATAAGCTCCTTGGTCTCAAAATGTTGTTTGAAATATAAAACAACATTTCTCGACCTTGGAGGTTATTTTGCAACATACACAAAAACGTGATCATTATATCTTAATGTGACATTTACAGAGTACACACACATATAAATTATATATATGATACATGTGATATTGTTTGAAGTACAGTTGTATATGATGCATTTAATATGCATATATGATACAACTGAAATGTATATAAATTGAACCATAACATGATGTACATATACAATACATTAAATGATCTGTATATACAATACAAATTATCTGTATATACGATACATGTGATCTGTATATATAATACATATACATATGTACATACGGTGTACATATATAAATATGTATGTAATTACTTTTCACAATGATTGGTAAAAGTATAGGTAAAAAAAATACTAAAAGAAACACAAAACGTTTAGTAAATTATATTCTTTATTGCTGAAGATGCAAGTCTTATGGCATACATGTTTACAAAAATAATAAACAATGCAACAATTGTATGGCATAGCATGGCATTATATGGTATGTTACACAATATTGATGTGAATTTATAGACAGAGAATGCTATATAAGTAAATCATTATGTAAATTAAAGGCACAGTAAAGATAGTTCCCCAAATTACACAACTCTTTGAAATTTTTTACTCTTAATAATTGTACAAGTTTAAAAACAGATGGTTTTTTCCAATAAATTACCCTTGATATATTTCCTGTGCAATTCAATAAAGCAAGGACATTTTAAAATAAATGAAATTCATCCTCAATATCTAAATTACAAAGTTTACAATAGCAGTTATTACTGAAGATTAAAAAGGAAAGCACTGAAGCTTTACAAAACGTCCTCGTTTTTATTTTTCATTACCTGTAGATATATATAGATATATATTAAAAAATTAATTTTCATATTTTGAAATGCATGAAGGCATGAATTACAATGCTTCACGTTGACATACTTCATGAAGTGTGTTAGCGCTTTACAAAAAGTATGCCCGCATGAAGCATTGCAATTCATTCCTTCATGTATTTTCAAAAATGAAATTAATAATTTTATATTTACATTTTACTTTCATTTCTGCCGAAATTCCCAGCCCTTGAAATAGGTATATATATATATATATATATATATATATATATATATATATATATATTTGCATTAAGAAGATCAAGATTAAAATTTCATGTTTGCAAGAGAAGAAAAATGAAAACTAAGACTTGTACATGTGTACACATAGTTGCATGGTCTGTCTTTCTTTAAGAAGTATGTCACTTGATTTGTTCTAATGTTGGAGGAAAAATAGGCGCACACTTTACAGCTCAAATTGCATGTTGCATATTGTAATTGCATGTATTTACATGATATAATATGTTCATTATCGAGAATAATTATCAACTCAATGTATACAGCTTTTTGTAGAATGTGTATCTAATTTTAATTTGGATGTATGACATGTATATTTTAGTCATTATTATTACTATAGCAAATGAGCTTAAATATTAACCTTGACCATTGAACATGCAGTAGCACAAATTATATCCTCGCAATAAAATCTTTGCAGCTTTTTGTTCATTATATAACCTGATGAAGTTATTTCAGATGCAATGTTCCCATTACCAAAATATAAATTTAGGATCACCAGTTGTTTAAATGACAGAAGCAAAAAAAATTATGACTGGGTTAAAGATTTTTAGAGATTTATGAATTGTTTATAATTCCTGATTTTTGTCAATTCATATGAAATATTCTTGAAACATCTATAGATTTGATTAATTTAGATTTTGCAAAGATGATTGAATGATTATTTGAACTACTTTATGAAAGCATATTAAACATCAAAATTCATTTACTAAGATGAAAATATTTAAATTAAATTCTTTGCCATATGACCACCTTATTCATTCAATGTTTATCCACACCTCACCACCTATAATGACATTATTAAAACAGTGGACACATCTTTTTGCAGGAAAAGAAAGCACATGAAAAAGTTCAGCAGGTCAAGACAAGGGAAAAAAACCTACTCATGCAGAACATCCAACAGCTTGAGGACGCTCCGGAGGGAGAGGAAGGAAATCTTCACAATCTTCCTCTGTCCCCTGATGGTAAATACCTAGTGCTTACTGCTACTGATGAATTAGATGACCTCATTGAGTCAGGTGACCTGGCTCAGCCAATGGAAAAGCTTACTGTTGAATCTATGCAGCTACCAATCAGTGGTGACTTGGACAATGTTGATGTTGAACCTGAATCTGAAGCTTAACGATAAGGTTTACGCAATAGGTACTGTTTGTATTGGAGCATTTCATGGTTTACTGTAGAATTGTTATATTTTAAGGTGGTTCATTCCTCACATTTTTGTATTCGCTGTAATTACATATCACATTTGGGTCTAATTATTAATTAACCAACAATGCATTTTGAATATAGGATAGGAAGTCTTAGTCATTGAATGAAAATGTGTTAAAAATTTATTTCCGTAGCAAAATAAATAAAACGTAGCAAAATAAATAAAACGTACCACTTATGGCTGTGTGATTCTACAGTATTTCAGTCTTTGAAACTTGTTGCAATGTTTAACAAGTCTAAATTCATTAATGAACATGGTGTTTGTGTGGGATGGTTTGTGATATTGCTGGGTGTGTATTTCCTACTGTAAACAGTCCCTAGCTTTTATCTGTTTTATAGATATAGTTAAAAACGTGGGGGAGTCCGGGGGCTAATGGGATGACGGCGTGCTTAGTAGGATGTCTCACCAGTATATGATGTTTTGATGTTAATATATTGATTTTTTTTTTTCCTTCTAATTTATTGATAGATGAAGATTATAGATTTTCTAGCTTACAGTTAATGAATTTTAAATTGACTTGTACATTGCAAGGCTTTGCTGTTTTGTGAGAAGGTTTGGGAGCTTGTGCATTTATTGATTTGTATACAAGTACATTTTAAATTTTTAAAGTACTGTTTGTTTGCTGTCCCTAAACTATTAAGCGCATTTATATCCTGGTTTTAAGAATCTTCATTTATTTTATCATTTTCCTAAACGAAGCATTGAGTGTATCATAAAAGAAATATTTGAGGTTGTAAATCTCGTTTATTTGAGTGCCATGTGAAATGAAGATTGGTACATGTATGTCTTGCCACAAAACAGACCATGTGATCATTTACTATTAATGTATTCTACATTGTTTTAACACCTGCCATGAAATTAGAATTATCACTTCAAAGAATCATTTAATAAGAAATTACTAACAGTATATAGATATTTGCATCTTCTAACTATGCAATGAACTATAACCTTCTCCAGTTACGCCCCTTGGTTGGAATACTTCCGGTATACCTTTGTTGCAGATATATTATGTTTGTTAGATTGTTGCATGCACTTTACTGTAATGGTTGTTCTTGCTTCAATATGTGTTGGGTACATGAGGAAAGAGTGAATTGTTATTATGTTAATAGCTATGTGCCAAGTTGGATACAGATTGTACATGTACAACAAAATATTTCGTATAATACCAGTATGTGTAATTAAAGTTTAAACCTCGACAGTTTGGTGACTTTAGGAATAATACAGGTTTACAATTGTACAATCAGAGAATGTAATTTACTGTACAATGTCTGTTGGTGATGAAAACCAGAAGTAGGCATTCGTGATATGTATTATATTTTAAAGATATGATGCACACTCTCACTTGATTAGTAATTGTAGATTTCAGTCAATATTTGATGCAATTTGTCATCTTCATGTTTTTTGGGCTGTGTTAAACAATTTTTAAAAAAAAATATTTCCTAATAAGATTTGATATCATTGTTGTCGTGTAATGGTATTTCAGTTTTGTGATCAAATGGAAACATGTATGAAAACTATGCAAATTGATGACTATTAAAACTGTCCCGAGTGCTGCTTTTCAGGACTCCCGTGACACAGGTACATTGTTCAATCTTCCCCAGTATTTGTAACTTACAAGAGTGCATTCTTTATTTATCCTATTTATACTTTGAATATTACTTCCTCAAAGCATTTAGTTTCTTGAAATTTTTCTGAAATTTACAAAGACTTCTTTAAGCTCAGGGTCTTGAAAACTTGGGATTATTTTTTAGTTACAAACTGACATTTTAAAACTTGTTTCAAACAAAATACAGTCGTATTGCTCTTTTTCATTCTACCTGTGATATTTGGATTTGCTATGTATGAGTTTGTAAATGGGAGTAATTTTATTTGTGTACAAGTAGAGAAAAAAAATAAATAGATAACATCTTCAGATTTGTTTTGTTTGATTTTAGGGTGTTGTCGTTCTGTACTTATGTTAGGGTCAGTTTACAATGTAACTTCATGCCAGAGAACTATGAAATTCTGTTACAACACGACTTAATTGTGTCCACATGTGCAAAACATTTGTCTATTGAATACATATTTCTTAAATCGTTTATTTAAGAAATTCCAATTTTAACTTTGAGAACTCTAGCTAAGTTGTTGAATATTTGAGTACGACCAAAACACACTTGCAAGCACATCTAAAACAAATTGGGTGGTGTCATCTACTTGGATATAATAAAACCCATAACTTGATAGAAAATTAATAAGTCATTTTTAGAAATTTGAGAGTAAAACGAAATATTTTATTGAATAGTCACCGCTCCGATCACACAGAAACTGTTCCAAGATGTGCTACCGTGACGTCACGAACAGTCAAACTGTAGGAACAATCGGCCAGAATTGGCGAGATTTTCACCGAATAAACTTTTGTTGCGGGATCCATGTGATGAATAATGACCTCAGAAAATCGGTTCGACTGCACATTGATGGGGGAGGTGGGTTTAAACTTCCATTAAACAGTTTTATACTGTTGGTTTATCTGTTTTCTAGCGAAGTAAATAAAGGATCACACGGTGTAGTTACGTTTGAACTGACAGTAACTGGATTTTCATAAAGGTCATCTCCCTACTGACCCTAGGCAATAAAACCGATTTAAAAGTGTTTACTTGGTGTTTGTTTCATTGTATGATATGATTGTATACGAGCTCGGTAAAATTCGGATTGGTTGCGACATTTTGACTAAAGTCTAAACCGAATCTGTGGACAGTCCCTTCTAATTTGATTCAGAAAATTTTCGCTGAACTCCTGCCGGTTGTTGCGAAATAATTTAAGATGCTCCAGTGTCTTGCTTTAAAATGACATCCTTTGAACTCTATTTTGCAAGTAAACATGTATTTCTGACCTTTTACCAGGGTAAAGTACACGGTAATTCCATGTGAGGTGGTGTAGACTAAATGCGATATGGCTGTTAAGACCACTGTAACTTGTAATTCCACGTTAGCTGGTGTAGACTAAATGCGATATGGCTGTTAAGACCACTGTAACTTGTAATTCCACGTTAGCTGGTGTAGACTAAATGCGATATGGCTGTTAAGACCACTGTAACTTGTAATTCCACGTTAGCTGGTGTAGACTAAATGCGATATGGCTGTTAAGACCACTGTAACTTGTAATTCCACGTTAGCTGGTGTAGACTAAATGCGATATGGCTGTTAAGACCACTGTAACTTGTAATTCCACGTTAGCTGGTGTAGACTAAATGCGATAAGGCCGTTAGACCACTGTAACTTGTAATAAGTCTTCCTATAACGTGTCAGCCTTGCAAAAGATACAAAACAAGCTTGGAAACTAAATAAGCAATACATTCAGATAGAAAAAGTTGACTGGCACATAGAAAGACCTGTTCTTGGACATAATAAGGGGGAAAGCCTTAGTAAAGCAGGAATCGTGGCTCTTCGCTGCAGGACTGAGGTAGAAATGTTCATCTTCAAATCAGCAAAAGTCATACCAGGTGAAATGATCGTGCAATTTATACAATTGAAAAGTCTGAACTGCATGTTTAATTGTAATGAAGAATACGAAGGATGTCTCTTAAACCCCCGTCTGTGCTGTAAATGACATGTTAAATTCTAAACTAATACATCTTTGCTGGAATCATAATATCTCATCTTTTGAGTAGATTCTCATTACATACATTATGTTTTCTCATATTCTGTAATGACGTCAGATATCCGCTTCCTGTTTGGTACCAACTTCTTAGAATTATTTCAAGTTCCCGACATTTTTCATACATTCGTTTATCTGTCTTTGTTGATGCTCAGACATGTTGTCCTTTGCTGTCCGCAAATACGTTCTCAGATCTCAGTTACTATACGGCGAATGAACTAAATTATTCTATGTTTCTGTGACAACGATATTTCCAACACTGTCTTCCTAACCTGGAGACAGAAAAGACTTGTCTCCATTGTTATGAATACATTGTATCCTCATCACGATAAGCTAAAGACAATTACAGTTCGCTTATTGCAGTACAATAATCTTGATTGATAGAGGGCGAAGCCCTCTCACGGCCCGAAGGGCCGTGAGAGCGGAGCTCTCCCTATAGGTAACACGTATATACATGTTTAAAACGAAAATATAGGAAAATAATGAAAAATTAAACCATACCTATGGAACTTGAAAAGTTTGGTACTAATGGCGTCGATTCGAATATTAGCGCGTGGACATGTATTCCTCCATCTTGAATCTCGTCTACCCTAGTTCACGTCGTTCTGAGATGTTACACATAAAATCCGTAAAAACATGTAAATCTTATTTTCTTAATCATATATAATCACTCCACGATTAACGCCATGTTTTTTGTTGTGGTTCAAACACTTTGTTTGTAAATTTGCTAAATAACGACGCTGAATATGACGTCACAATGTACTGTTTACATCAATTGCGTTATATTTCCCGCGTTCAATATATAGGCGGATCAAATGTCCAAAATTAGGATGCTTTGATACAGCTCCGTCCGCGTGCTAACTTCGAGTTGTTTTTGTCCTGTTTTGGATATAGATACTAATGTCAAAACTTTTTTGCTTCGCCCTCAAACACGGTCACGCCGTAAAACATATTATTCTTTGAAATACGCATTGGCTTGGTGTACAGATGAATCCCTTCCTTGCTCATAATCCTATAAAGTATACAAATGTATAGTAGGGTAACCAGAGGTACATAGGAGGAGTAAGCATCCCCCTGTTGACCGGTCAACCCCACCGTGAGCCCTATATTTTGATCAGGTGAGCGAAGTTCTGTAGTAAATCGAGGAGATTTCTCTTCAGGCGTGTCGGCTATTGAAGTTTCCCTTCAGGCGTGTCAGATATATTGATATAAACCTAAAGGTTTTCTTCAGGCGTGTCAGCTATTTATGTAAACCTAGTAGGGTTTTTTCAGGCTTGTAGATTATTGATGAAAACCTCAGAGGTTTCTCTACATACGTGTCAAATATTGATATAAACCTAGGAGGTTTTTTTTCAGTTGTGTCGCCGGAGATTTAAATTGACACGGACGCTCATTGCATGGAAGAATAAAATGTTATTTTAAAAAACACTATTTGTTTTAGAAATGATCAGTTGACAACTTAGTGTTCATAAACATTAATTGAATTATGCCATCACGAGCAGAATTGAGTCCTACAGGTTTGAAATAACTTTCTCTATTTCAATAACATCCGAGGATGACTCTCCTTTTTTGAAAAAAACGCTATGTATATTTAACTCCTACTTCTTATCAAAGAATGTACATAAAAATACAGTCATGTTAAAAAAGATTTTATTCTTGGATCAACATAAGAATAACATTAATCCTTTGTTGGCATCTATCTGCCTCCTATGTCTAGAAGGGCCCTCCCTTGTCCAGCGCTTCACACAGAAAGCAAATCTCCTTGATTTTTTCTTCAATCTACGTTGTCCTTTGATTGTTGCGCAATACGAAAACTTGTCGTAGCATCTAAAAGTTGTGGAATCGATATTTCCGAAGCACTGCAAAACAAGTGGACAAAGCCGGTAAATCAATCTAGTCATTCATATTTATTTTAATCATAGGGATGGACGAAGGGACAAATTAGGGTAAGTGTTCCGCATGTAGTCCCCGTTGTCGCTAGAATTTCAAAATACAGTCTACGCCGGATATATTGAAATTCAGAGACTTGCCTGAATTCTTCATTGTATCCAAAGTTCAATATAACCAATGTTGAACTATATAGATAATGTTATTGGGGATTGACTTTCACTTTAATATGACAGATAATTCAAATTTAAGTGGAGTAAACGGTAGACCTTAAAATCGTAAAATCTAGGGAAAATTATTACAACATAGCACCTCATTAGAATAATTATATGCAAGTTTCTAAAGATACAGGATTGTGACAGATTTGAGGAAATTCAGGTTTTCAGAATAAAATAGCACACATGTATATCTGTGAGTGTACTGTGTGCATGTATTAGAAATTTTACATACATTTTATTGTGGAAAACATGAAGCACACATTTGCCTAAGTACCATTTCTATATCAAAGTTGCAGTTGATATACATGTAGAAAAATTTAAGTTTGAGAGGTTAGCACGTGTGTACCCCATATGTTCTTAGACAAAATATGCTTCATCTTTGTAAATTTTTAGCCAAAAAAGGATAAAGGTAGGAATTTGTATTGACTTTGTGACCTTGTGACATGGGAATATAACCTAGCTATGTTAAAACTGATACTTATTTTGATATTTTTAAAAAACCATGATCTGGGTTACATGTACTACTACAAAATAATGATCTACATTTTTGTCTATGATGATATCTTAAAATGGGTTCCATATTATTTGGCCCTTATCTTAGTTTTTCCTTTTTGAAAAACATTGCTGATGCAATATACAAGAACAATGCAATACCAAAGTACAGATATAGTTTTTTCATCACCACGGGATATTCTCAATAGGCGCCATATTTGTTAGCCAGGAACACTCTTAGACTATAGCAGAACCCCGGAATTCCTTTGACAAATTCAAAGTTACCGTAATTCATGTAGAATTCTACATTGATGTACTTCTCAAACTATATATCACCATTGTATCGTCTGCATGTAGTGGGTTACTGTATCGTATGTTTGAATATCTGTTGTTTGTCTTCTGATTAAAGATGTACACATCATCAGCATCATCTAACAGTAAACAGTTATTTATATACAACCATACCTGCTCCATCTCTCCACAGTTGTTTTTGTAGGTGTCATTCTCCAGCCAGTTCTTTTGAATCATATTAAGAGTGTCCCATTCACGTGCTGTCATCACCTTTAGTTCTGCACAGTTCTTGTATGGTGAAACTGTAATGTCGATATGCAATCAAATGGCCTCATATTGTGTATCAGAGAGCACATTCACATTGATAACTTATGATTTTGAAAACTTCAGCACGTAAAACACCGAGAATACACGACAACACAACATCCCTCAGTTGCACATTGTTTACAACTGTAAGAGAACTATGCATACACAAACTGTTAACTGGTGGAAATAATGCTAAAAATAGACCTTTCTTAATGGTAATCAGTCTAGTCTTTAAACTGAAGTTGATTGAAATCAAATCTACAAACAGTCGTTTGTGTTTGTGTGAGTATAAAGCAGTTTTAGTTCAGGTATCCATAACAACAACATTTCGCAATTGTTCAGCTGGATATAAACACGATACCTAATACTGAGTATCTCACAAACGTATATATACTGTCTACTCATCTATACACTGTACAATCGTTTATATATACTGTCTACTCATCTATACACTGTACAATCGTTTATATATACTGTCTACTCATCTATACACTGTACAATCGTTTATATATACTGTCTACTCATCTATACACTGTACAATCGTTTATATATACTGTCTACTCATCTATACACTGTACAATCGTTTATATATACTGTCTACTCATCTATACACTGTACAATCGTTTATACCTAATACTGAGTAACTCACAAACGTATATATACTGTCTACTCATCTATACACTGTACAATCGTTTATATATACTGTCTACTCATCTATACACTGTACAATCGTTTATATATACTGTCTACTCATCTATACACTGTACAACCGTTTATATATACTGTCTACTCATCTATACACTGTACAATCGTTTATACCTAATACTGAGTAACTCACAAACATATATATACTGTCTACTCATCTATACACTGTACAATCGTTTATATATACTGTCTACTCATCTATACACTGTACAATCGTTTATATATACTGTCTACTCATCTATACACTGTACAATCGTTTATATATACTGTCTACTCATCTATACACTGTACAATCGTTTATATATACTGTCTACTCATCTATACACTGTACAATCGTTTATATATACTGTCTACTCATCTATACACTGTACAATCGTTTATACCTAATACTGAGTAACTCACAAACGTATATATACTGTCTACTCATCTATACACTGTACAATCGTTTATATATACTGTCTACTCATCTATACACTGTACAATCGTTTATATATACTGTCTACTCATCTATACACTGTACAATCGTTTATATATACTGTCTACTCATCTATACACTGTACAATCGTTTATATATACTGTCTACTCATCTATACACTGTACAACCGTTTATATATACTGTCTACTCATCTATACACTGTACAATCGTTTATACCTAATACTGAGTAACTCACAAACGTATATATACTGTCTACTCATCTATACACTGTACAATCGTTTATATATACTGTCTACTCATCTATACACTGTACAATCGTTTATATATACTGTCTACTCATCTATACACTGTACAATCGTTTATATATACTGTCTACTCATCTATACACTGTACAATCGTTTATACCTAATACTGAGTAACTCACAAACGTATATATACTGTCTACTCATCTATACACTGTACAATCGTTTATATATACTGTCTACTCATCTATACACTGTACAATCGTTTATACACAGTGTAATGGTTTTATTCATTCATATAAGTGTGATTATATACGATGACCATGAGATTATTGATTACAATCAAACTAGTAAGATTCTGAATACCTGTGACAAAATACTCCGTGGACAGTTTTAGCATACTGTTGGTATGAAACACGGAAATAATCCTATCATCGGGGATACCTATGTTAGCACCATTCTGAAATAGTATAGAAATGATACACGTGAGAATGATGATGATGAGAGTAGATAGAACATTTCACTCAGAAGAAAAAACGTAGTGCGGGATGTAGAAGAGGTACTGAAAGTAAATGTTGACTTCAGGGTGCGGGGTGTAGAAGAGGTACTGAAAGTAAATGTTGACTTCAGAGTGCGGGATGTAGAAGAGGTACTGAAAGTAAATGTTGACTTCAGGGTGCGGGGTGTAGAAGAGGTACTGAAAGTAAATGTTGACTTCAGGGTGCGGGATGTAGAAGAGGTACTGAAAGTAAATGTTGACTTCAGGGTGCGGAATGTAGAAGAGGTACTGAAAGTAAATGTTGACTTCAGGGTGCGGGATGTAGAAGAGGTACTGAAAATAAATGTTGACTTCAGAGTGCGGGATGTAGAAGAGGTACTGAAAGTGAATGTTGACTTCAGGGTGCGGAATGTAGAAGAGGTACTGAAAATAAATGTTGACTTCAGGGTGCGGGATGTAGAAGAGGTACTGAAAGTGAATGTTGACTTCAGGGTGCGGAATGTAGAAGAGGTACTGAAAGTGAATGTTGACTTCAGGGTGCGGGATGTAGAAGAGGTACTGAAAATAAATGTTGACTTCAGAGTGCGGGATGTAGAAGAGGTACTGAAAGTGAATGTTGACTTCAGGGTGCGGGATGTAGAAGAGGTACTGAAAGTGAATGTTGACTTCAGGGTGCGGAATGTAGAAGAGGTACTGAAAATAAATGTTGACTTCAGAGTGCGGGGTGTAGAAGAGGTACTGAAAGTAAATGTTGACTTCAGGGTGCGGGATGTAGAAGAGGTACTGAAAGTAAATGTTGACTTCAGGGTGCGGGATGTAGAAGAGGTACTGAAAGTAAATGTTGACTTCAGGGTGCGGAATGTAGAAGAGGTACTGAAAGTAAATGTTGACTTCAGGGTGCGGGATGTAGAAGAGGTACTGAAAGTAAATGTTGACTTCAGGGTGCGGAATGTAGAAGAGGTACTGAAAGTAAATGTTGACTTCAGAGTGCGGGGTGTAGAAGAGGTACTGAAAGTAAATGTTGACTTCAGGGTGCGGGGTGTAAAAGTGGTACTGAAAGTAAATGTTGACTTCAGAGTGCGCGGTGTAGAAGAGGTACTGAAAGTAAATGTTGACTTCAGAGTGCGGGAACTTTGCAGCAAAATTGCGATAAACTAGCACCAAGCTATTAAATTAAGCGTAAAGTTTGAGATGTAGATCGCGACTATAGTCGACGGTATAGTGAACTTGCAGCTAATGTTCGTAACTTCATACCAAACTTCCTGTGTTCAGAATGGATTCCTTTCAGCTCAGTTCTTTGATAAAAGGATTGTTACATGTTGATGTCGGAAGAAATCAATCAGGAGTTTTAGAAATGATCTCTTCGTTAGGCAATTGGATACAGTGTAGTAGCCTTGGATCTTTATAATGTCATGTCACGTGTTGGCAATGTGAGTACTTTGTAGGTTTGTAGTATTTGTTATAACAAGTAAGCATAATTACTTATCACACTACTTACATGTAACTCTTCATTCTAAAAATATTTTTAAAAATTCTAATGAAGTACTTTACAACTGACTAACGGTATAAGAGGGTGTTTGGTAAATACAGAGATTCCCCGCAAACTACTTCAGAGAAGTCTAAATACAGTAAAATAGCAAATCTGTAGCAACCCTCACAAGTGAAGTCTAAATACATTGAAGTTTACGGCAATTCTACGACAAACGAAAATGAATGTTCGTGACGAATCGTAAAGAGTAAATCAGACCACACTGCCAGGTAAAGCGTGCAAAATAGAATTTAAATGAATAAAATGCATGGGTGATGATTTAGGGAGAATACAGATGCTTTAGGCCCTAACCTATTTCAAAGAATGGAAGTGAGAGTGAACGCGAGTAATGTAGGATTCTTGAAAACGCAGTAGACTACTTGGAGACGAGTAGTGTAAATTCTACAGTCGACAACATGCAAGATACGTGAAATAAGAAAGAAAATTGATACGTGTGAAAATCTAAGAAATTTGTACATGGATACTCACACTCAAGACTTCCAAAATCTTGACTACATATTTGTTGCCGAAAGCGCATGATGCCAAAATAGGTGAACGAGGCGGCAGGATATTTCTCTTCTTCCTAAAAGGAGTGTGGATTGGGTCCACTACTAATTGAGGGATGAACATGGACTCTCTTGACATTTTTTCTCTCACTACTTGTATTTTCAGAGAGGCTGCAATAAAATTATAACTTTGTAAATAATAAAATCACATTTAAATAATCCACCGGTCGCGAAGGTTCAGTGGTTAGAGAGTTTGCTTCGTCCCCGGGAAGTCTCGCGTGAGTTCGTGTCCCACATGTGACTTGGCTGTGGCCGACCTGACCTCGGACGTTTGAAACATAGGTGGTGACCACTCATTCGCCAATCACCCGGCATTGACAATGACAGTGAATTTATTCCAATAAACTGCATTTTACAATGTAATGAAAATATAACAAATACTGAAAATACAAGTGCTTGTAAAAAGAACGAGTGTAATCTGTTTTCAATATCAAAAAGGAATTTACATAATTTGTTTAGTGAAATGTTTTATTTGTGTTAAACAATTGACGAAATTTGAATGACAAGTCTTATATACATACATGATGAAAGTTATTAGGACAAGCCACATTCATCAGATATATTTCTAATACATGCAATGCATTCAGAGTTTTCTTTCATTAAAATACAATATAATTTTGAAGATAGTTTAATTTGTATGGGGGAAAAGCCTTTTAGCTACAAAAGTAGTCGTTTCTTATTTTCACATTTATAGCAAGTGTGTATATACCCATTTTACCATATACCATCAAGTCTGAAGTTAATTTGTTGAGATGTAGAACATACCTCGTATATAAAGTCTACATCATCAACGTTTGAAAAAACCCACCACACTTCTCAGCCATACGATTTCTTCAGTTTGAAAAAGCAAACAAAACACACAGCCAGTTTCGTAGTTTCAGCAGCATAGCTATTTAGTCTCTAGCTTTGAAGATGTAAATTATTTTTCCTAAACAACCTACAGGAAGAGAAATGATCTTGGTGATGTAGTGATCAATGCGCTACGGAGCATGTTGTTTAATTCCGGCATGAGCAGATCGATAGGAAAAGTACATCAAAACTGAAGGAGCTTACTTTGAAATAAAAGATATAAACTCGGAAATCCACTTTGATTTGTATTATGTAAGCTATTAAATTAGTTTTGATCACACCTCGTAAATGCAAAAAGAATAGGCGATAAAGAAGTAGAAGACATAAAAAGTGTCGTAATCGACATAGCTGATGGAACAGAGGATGACAAAACTAGGCCTAGCTAGAAATGTTTTTTCATTCCAACCAACTGTGGAAGGCAGAGCAGGAGAGCACAAGAGCTAACCTGAGAACTACACGAGAGTAGCAGATCCATTCATGCAGCATCACGGCGATGGAAAGAGCTATACCATGTTCTCCGTACAGACAACATGTTCAACATGAATATAACTCTGGCATGGACCCCAAAAAGAATCGAAAACAAGGTAGACCTCAGAACACCTGGGGACTAATAGAAGAAAGACAACGGAAAGAACTAGGTTGGTGAAGTTGCAGGGATCGAGACACAGGTTGTTGCTAGTGCAGTGCAAGTGGCAAGCGATTGACCAGAACAATGAAAACTAATTCCTCCTTTCCCCATACGCACTGTCTAACACAGTCACTAATAGATCGGCGGCTCATGAAGGATCGAGAATCTTTAGGCGGACACGGGTTCCTTTGAGTCCGCTTTCTGTAAGGTTAGGCCTGGTCTAGACAACAATTACTAATATGCATGAAACTTTACACAGACGCTTAATCGGTATTGTGATGGAATAGAAGACTCCCAGGTTCACTTAGGATCAATATTGAACACTTCTTTTTTTACATAACATAAAAATTGTTATCAAAAGGGAGTTGGTTATGATTAATTAATGGATATATTAATAGCATACTCTAGCTGAGTGTCTGTCTAATCAATCTCTCTCCCTTTTATCTTAAATATATATCATTATCAAATAACATAATTTCGAAGGAGCTGTGTCCCTCCAACTTTTCAAGACGGAACTATGACGTTGCTTTATTACAATGTAATCTAGTATGTTGAATATGGTATGAGTGGCTTCTGTGATACATAGCGTGCAAGAATACATAAGTTACATTATTTTCTAAAGAGAATATCTGATCAGAGTTGATCGTTTCTTATCAATTCGCACGCATGGTACACCTTGATTTTTGTTATTGTCTTGTTTTGTTGAACACTGCGCACGCGGGAAACCCTTCTCCAGAATGTTACGGAAATAGCCGAGTAGTTACGGTTGTATTTATACATGTCACCCAATCTAATTAGATTGAGCTTATTTGATGCAGAGAGATTTAAAAGGGCACCTCGGTCCGTATTGTGGTGACATGTCACCACAATACGGACCGAGGTGCCCTTTTAAATCCCTCTACCTCAAATAAGACAAAACGACTTTTCTGTATCCTGTTGGTACAATAACAACAACAACAATGACAGCACCCCTGCACTCATACGGTTTAACGTGTATATCGAACTCAATAACAACTTGCTTTTTGGTGTAATCCAGATCGTACTCAAACATATACTTATCTCAACGTATTTCAATTTTTATATTTTGCGCTGTTGATGTGAATACGAATGTAATTATTATTTAAAAATCAGCTAATTTTGGTAAATACAAAATGTATATAATAACAATTTACCATTTTGAATCATATATAGAACTAGAGCAAAGCTCGTTGCAAAGCAACGAGAGGTCTTCCGTCGGAGCTGTGTGACATAAAAACCTTGAACTTGACCATATGTCCTTGGGTCAGGTCCTAATGCAGCCTCAATTAACATGAAAATCTGTTGTAAGTATGAAATCTAAATGTTTCTTCATTACAGCATATGGTCAGGACAGGGTTTGTATTTTCAAAAAAGTGAACTTGACAATATGAGCATGGGTCAAGGCCAGGACACTTTCTTTGATCATATGGAAACTTTTCTTTCAGTATTAATTAAAATTTGCCATTAGTTAGATCTATTAAGACTCTAATCAATTTTTAACTTTTAGACCTTTAGAAATGGTGCAAATGACCTTACATCAAGATTATTTATGTTATTGTCATTAATAATCTTTATGTGAAGATTGAGCTTACGGTGTATTTTTAAAAGTTGCGGTCTGGGCACATTTGCACGGATAGGCGGACTTGGTGATATCTTAAACTTTGTTTGCTGGAACTATAATTAGTGTTCGGTAATATTGCTATCTGTTCTTCCGGCTCGAAAGCAATATAGTTAGAGGCAGGCAACCAAACAGAAAATCCTCAATAGGTAAAAACAAAAGAGGTAGACATAAGGCAGATTGAAAGCAGGCACGTAACATCGTTTTTGAAAGTGTGGGGGGGGGGGGGGCAGCCAGAAAAAAAAATTCCACTTACCAAAAAATCTTTGACATGCAAAAAAAAAAAAAAAAAAAAAAAAAAAAAGAAAGAAAACGGACAATTTCCCAAAGTCAAAAATCCTATTTCGGGGGGGTGGGGGTGGGGTGGGGTAGGTTCCAACTTTTCTGTACACCAAAAAATTTGTTCTTTACATAACATTAGCGCATTTCACTACAAAAGTGGGGGGGGGGGGGGCAACAGGCCTTCCAATGACGATTTTCATAGTAAATTAACAGTAAAACGTTAGGTTTCCTGCCCCCCCCCCCCCCCCCCCGGGTTTTACGTGCCTGGAAAGGGCATGACCGTAAATTAACGATCTGTATTGTATACTGTCAAGCATATGTTGGCAAAAATATTGGAGGGTGGGAACTGGAACTTCCTGTCCTTCCACCAATCATTTGAAAAATCCGATTTTATTAAAAACATAATTTTCTGTAAATCGTTGTGTTTGCAAATTACATTAAAACGGTAATGTTTTTGTGTGTACATGTATTGCCGCTGATCGCTGGTACACATGCGATGGCTCCGAACTCGGGCAATCGAGCCATGGGTTACGTAATTGTAAACAAGAACAAACCCCGGTGTGTATGTAAAATGCTTGCAGTTAAAGGACACATCTCATGTTTTTAAACTTTTTAATTTTTTCAGCAAAATTAATTCATTTCATGCCTAAAACTACTTTACATGTGTTTTAAATGAAACAGTTTGCGTAGTTTTCGAATTTGAAAGCGATGAAATTCAAATCTTGCGATATGCATATTTTCTTCGATATTTTACGCGCCATTATATGTGACGTCATATGCGACCTCGAGCGAGAAGATTTGAAAACAGTTGATAGCCATTTCATAAACAGATTAGATTTAATTGACAAACAAACAATTATCACATTAACAGCTTGTAAATAACACTGCATTAGAGTGTTTTGTGCCGTTTAAGCGTGTACTTGCTGTCAGTAGAGAGGATTTGGACTGTGTTTTTAAAAATATCTAACACTACTTTTACAACAAGTTGATCGACGAAGGTCGCATATGACGTCACTGTACCACGTGACTACCTATCTAATTAACTAGGCTTTTTGAAATCGGGCCTTAGATTTAAGTCCGTATTGTGGCTAATTATCGCAATACTTCAGCGAACGAACTATTACAATTAATTTCTATAAGCATAAGGAAGACAAAATGCATATAATTCTGTATACTTTGAAAACACGAGATGTGTCCTTTAATGACTGAATGAAATGAGACTGATTCGATGTGGATTTCTGATGATTTTCTATACATGTTTAGAGTTGGTATAATCATGATAAGAACCCGTGATTTAAAAAATAAAGTTTATAAATTATTTGTTATGCTTACAAAAAGGATCCATATTTTCACTTTGTAGAGAATGCAGAAAGCTTGTGTATCAACTGGCTAAAGTAGAGTTAAATCACAGATTGCTTGTCCACATGTGATGAATCTCCAAAATTAAACACAATAAGACGCTTGAGATGTATATATATATTTGGGGCGCTCTTGCCTTTTTCATTTCACTTATAAAAACCGCATCTACTTGCACGCATGATTGTATTTAGATGAAATGAAATGAACCGACAAATAAATCCTTCTGTATGCAGACAATTATAAGTTAATAAAACTTAAAACTACTTCATTTTATTTAGTACGATTTTTTCTGACAATTAGAAACGTCACATACCCTTACCGTAAACTTATTGTGAGGAAAATGACAACCCGATAAATAATCAGGAAAATTGTGTAGGTTTTTTTTAAATGTATGTATAACTTGACACAAATATTATGAGGTCCATTGATCACTAACTCGAAATGTTTGCGGTAGCATCTTTACAATTACTTTATAATTGAAATAAAACATAATATAATTGTTAATTAAGTATGATATAATGTAAAAGGATTCAAAATGATTTCAAACATAATTTTCCAGTAATTGATGTGTTTATTTATGTAGCCGAGTTAGCTTCGATGTTTTTGTTTTGATTATGCAAGCTTGTCACTCTGGCCACCTGCGAGCGAGGCGAAAGTTGGGTTACATAACTGTATAAACAACGCTGACCGTGAAGAATGTAAACAGCTTGCAGTTATTGACCATGATTTATTTTACGTTTGAACGTTTTATTTTTATGTATATTACTTATTTTAATTCTAATATGAAACAAATAAAAGATAATTTATCTCTCTCCTTTTGTTGTTGTTGAAGGTTTGTTTATGTTAAAAGGAAAGAAAAAGAGAAATGTATCATTAAATAATTTGTATTTGAACCACAGAGCATGTTAAAAACCTTATTTAAAATGAATATTAGTATCTATTGTAGTCAGGTATGTTATTTTTAGCAAGTTTATTTCAGTTATACGCATGAAGAGTTCTCGCTCACTTGCCAAATGAAAATGGCTACTTGTTTACGGGTATAGCTTTTTACTCTAATATAACACAAGATTCGAACAAAATAACAATTTCATGAGATAAATAAGATGTTAAAGAACAACTTTTCCATCGAAAGCCATATCGAATTCTTTGCCGTTTTTGAGCTATAAAGCGAAAACTTTTAGGGGCCGTAGATCCCTAATTGAAGGGGCCAGCCCCTTTTTACTGGTGTCAAATAAAAGCTTTTGAAATTCTACACAACTTTTATTCTACATGTCTTAACAAAATATTTTTAGTTTAAAAGATACAAAGGAAATTATGTGCAAATTTTCGCTCTTTCAGGCGTCCTGATTTTTGACCCCTCTCTATCGCCATTTTAAATGGCGAAATCAAAAAACAAAATATGATGTGCACAACTACAATGCTTCTACTTTACCAATTCAGTGTTTTCTCTGCTCCAATTATTATAGTCTCGGAGCCTTTATCTGGAAACCAAAGCCCCTAAAATTTCACTAAAAGGGAAATAACTCGCAAGCGGAAGAGAATATCCAAAATGTTTAAAAGTATTTTGAAAGTCTTTAGTAAAATGTATTAAAGCTGAAAATTTGAGCAAAATCGGTTGAGGAATGAGCGAGATATGAAGCTTTAAAGTTAGCGTCTAGGGAAAGAAAAAAAAAAGAATAATAAGAATAATCTTAACCAGCACAATAAGTAGAAGGTCTTCCGTTGCTACGGAAGACCTTAATAAATGACAAGTGTTATAAATCATTCCTCCCTACTATTTCGTTAAAATGATCAATTTCAGCAGTTATTTTACACGCTTACGTACGCGTGTGAGTCTTTTTTCTAGCACGCAACGGAAAAGGACGAAATGATCCGATTGATGTCACGAGTTGAATAAAGTATGAAAAGCTCCTAGTGTTAAACTTAACAAAAACTTCACGTCTTTTAAAAGAACTAAATGATTTCAAATTATTTTGCCATTTTTCTGTAGTAAGAATTAAGTAAAAGCCAAATCTTAATTTTCTAAAATAAGATTTTGTAGATGTTGTCTTTTTTCAATATTTTTCTTTTGAGAGGACACGGTACGAGTAAAGTAAAATCAATCCTCACCAGGCCTATGACGTCATTATTATACATCATAGACTTTCGTTAATCGTTTTGCATGATTAGATATTTTACTGAGTAATTTTGTTCGAAATGACGCGCCGTAGATCAATTCGATAACTTACCACAAATTGACTTGATGCTTGATTTTGTGAAATAGACATTTAACATTTGATGGTATATTTTGACAAAGTTAAAGCGGTAAAGATACGTAGTTTTCCATCTGTGAAAAGATACGAATGTGAAAGTAAGCCGAAAAATTTGTAAATTGGGGGGGGGGGGGATATGTAGGAATATGTTTATAAGTACCATGACAACATGTGATACCAGGCTAAATGGTCCTTTGGGGGAAACGAAAGAAAAAGAAATGCGGTGTCTTATTAACAGATTGGGAAATGTCAAATAATTATACCTTAATTACTGACTGATTCATTAAACTACATGTGTTAAGGATGTACATTCCTATCTCACATTTCCAAACCTACACGCATCTTAAAATCAAGTTTATTTACCTGTTCCGCTCCGACAAATCTCTTCTTGAATATGCATCGTTGATCTGAAATTCATAAAATATATGCATTTCAGAAGACACTTTTATCAATAAATATCGCTACCGAATTATTTATTATATGATTCCATTAATTTCTTATAATGTTTTTGTTTGGTTGGTTATAAAACAAAGAGTTTCAATGTACTAAATCTTTTTGATGTGATAAACGTTTAACATTATTTATCCTTTAAAACTTTCATTCTTGAGAATTTTTCAATGGTATGAATGTATAGAAAATACTTACACAGGGGAATACCCGTAACACACACACTGCAGCAAGACTAGCAGAAATGCCTTCATGTTCGTTATCAAATGTAAAGTCTAGCTTACAAGTGGAAAGTCGCGATCTGGAAAAGTTACAAATGTTGTCTCTTTTAATACGAACATTGTGATGTCAAATAAGACGGGGGTTCGATTGATTCGTCACTGATGCGCGTCATGAAACGGAAGAAAATGTATTTTCGAACATCTGATGTTGCCAACTGTTGACAAGAAATGTCGGGATATTAACATAAAATAGGATTAGATTTGATAAAATTTTGTCCCATGTGCGCGAGAAATAAAAAGAAATTCAGAAAGAATCTGTGAAGCAAAATAATTGCAATCAGTTAGTTTTCGTTTGATTGCACCTCCATAAGGAAGATGGGTTCAAACTTTTATTAGATGCTTTACTTCTACTAGATTATGTGCTTATTAACATTGGGAAAACATAGATCTAGAATTCAAAAGATCACACAGCCTGTTGACATTTTAGCAGAACACTACGTACAGTGCGTGAAAAGCTTATCGAACTTGATTAAGAATTGGTGTTGTTTGTTAATTTTCCCGCTGTTAATTAAGATTCTATATATCACCATGATTGTACTTTTATATACAAAAATTTACCACTAGTTAAACAGGGCGAATACCTCAACAGAACGATCTCCATTGAATCCCGATGTACTTTTTCAAGATCACCAAACTGCCATTTCTTTGGTTGGCCTATTGATATTTATTGTGTTAAATGAAACAACAATAATGGTTAGGCCACTACATATTCTACTTTGCCACAGAGATTGATTATTCGATTTGAATATATGTCATTGTGATATAACATTTCCATTTACATTGGACATACAGTCTTAAAACTTGCAACGTCCTATAGAATATATGTACATGTAATCATAGCAGTATTTACAGCAAAATAAACAAAAACTGTGAATAAAAGCTTTCTATCCTTAGGACTATTGACTCAAGTCAAACTGCTTAGAGTTTAGAATTCAATTTCAATATTTTCCAGATACAAGTTACTGTTGAGGCGGCGACTTCATGTCCTCGCTAGTCTACTAGTCATATATAAATGTATGTCATGTCTCGTGCAACGCTCAATAAACAATTTTACTTTTGTTGGTGCTCATGATTTTCTCTTTTTGCATCCTTTTCACTTTTGAATTAATACATAATTCATGAATTACATGTAGCAGTAGTATTCACAGTAAAGAATTCTCATCACAGCAAGATTCCCTGTACCTTTAAGTATTCAGCATGGATCTTTTTGTATTTTTATTAAATTCTATAACCATGACTTCTACATGTACATATAACGTGGTTTAACAACAAAATCAGATTCACATCAGGTATAACATCACGGTGTTCCTGTACACCTCATGTATAACATCACAGTGTTCCTGTACACCTCGTGTATAACATCACGGTGTTCCTGTACACATCATATATAACATCACGGTGTTCCTGTACACATCATATATAACATCACGGTGTTCCTGTACACATCATGTATAACATCCCGGTGTTCCTGTACACATCATGTATAGCATCACGGTGTAACATCACGGTGTTCCTGTACACATCATGTATAGCATCACGGTGTTCCTGTACACATCATGTATAACATCACGGTGTAACATCACGGTGTTCCTGTACACATCATGTATAACATCACGGTGTTCCTGTACACATCATGTATAACATCACGGTGTTCCTGTACACATCATGTATAACATCCCGGTGTTCCTGTACACATCATGTATAACATCACGGTGTTCCTGTACACATCATGTATAACATCACGGTGTTCCTGTACACATCATGTATAGCATCACACATCATGTATAACATCACGGTGTTCCTGTACACATCATGTATAACATCACGGTGTAACATCACGGTGTTCCTGTACACATCATGTATAACATCACGGTGTTCCTGTACACATCATGTATAACATCACGGTGTTCCTGTACACATCATGTATAGCATCACACATCATGTATAGCATCACGGTGTTCCTGTACACATCATATATAACATCACGGTGTTCCTGTACACCTCGTGTATAACATCACGGTGTTCCTGTACACATCATGTATAACATCACGGTGTAACATCACGGTGTTCCTGTACACATCATGTATAACATCACGGTGTTCCTGTACACATCATGTATAACATCACACATCATGTATAGCATCACGGTGTTCCTGTACACATCATGTATAACATCACGGTGTTCCTGTACACATCATGTATAACATCCCGGTGTTCCTGTACACCTCGTGTATAACATCACGGTGTTCCTGTACACATCATGTATATCATCACGGTGTAACATCACGGTGTTCCTGTACACATCATGTATAACATCACGGTGTAACATCACGGTGTTCCTGTACACATCATGTATAACATCACGGTGTTCCTGTACACATCATGTATAACATCACGGTGTTCCTGTACACCTCGTGTATAACATCACGGTGTTCCTGTACACATCATGTATAGCATCACGGTGTTCCTGTACACATCACGGTGTAACATCACGGTGTTCCTGTACACATCATGTATAGCATCACGGTGTAACATCACGGTGTTCCTGTACACATCATGTATAACATCACGGTGTTCCTGTACACATCATGTATAGCATCACGGTGTAACATCACGGTGTTCCTGTACACATCATATATAACATCACGGTGTTCCTGTACACATCATGTATAACATCATGTATAACATCACGGTGTTCCTGTACACATCATGTATAACATCACGGTGTTCCTGTACAAAGTGACTGGATCTGTTTCATTTTTTTGTTTTCACGTTTTAACGGATTTGCAATATGTTTCTTAAAAAGAAAATGTCAAGTCAATTCCGTTTAGAATACACATGATTCTATGATTACAAATAAACCCTTACCAGCTACAGCCGGGAAATGATTTTGAAACTGCAAATAACAAATCATGTGAATAGGGTAAATATGATTTTGTATTTTTGAGTAAAAGCAGTGTGACCTGTAATTTTTCACGCAAAATAAAAATAATTGATTAAACACAATTGAACTGATTTAAAAAGTTAATAACTTTCTCAAAATTATATCCTGAAAGCATTTGCGTTCAACGAAAATGACGGAATGTTTATTTATAGAGAACCAACACCACAAATATGCGTATTGATGTCGGAAAAGTTTGTTTAACTATCTAAATGATGAGAAGCATGTCGGATAATATAACTGCGAAAGTTAACATTGATGTTTAACAAGTGAACAAAATTTGTCGAAACATCGGACACGATACAGCTTTAACTATTTTGGGGGTGTTTGGGGGTCATATGATCAATTTAGTTTTCCTTACTTTACATGATCTCTAAGGAATGGTGTACTGATTTTAATGCGATATACAATGTAGGTTTGTTAAATAAACAAAATATTGGGTCATATTCATGTGACATGGTGCTCCATCTAATTAAAATTAGATGTTGGATCCGCTCGCATACTCGCTACGTTTGTGTAGCGAGTATGCAAGCGGATCTAACATCTAATTTCAATTAGATTGCATGGTGCTTGTCGTTCTTGTCAGTGTGCTTAATATAAAGCTGGTCACGTGATAAACGGGAGAGAAACTTTCGAAAGTGCCAAGCTTAAAAGGTGATGAAATAAGGACCACTGAGTGCAAACTTTATCAAAAGGTTTCGATAATTAAGGATAGCATATATATTATTAGCCAACTGAATACCCCGTGAAAACAGGAGTGATAGTGTTGTAATGACTGTCACCTAGCTCTTGAAACCAACACTTAGTTCTCTGAGCTTCAAATACACATGTGTACAACACTTCTAGTTTGGATTTTATGTTTTAGATACTCACGTGACCTTCAACCACAAGGATCTATTCATTCTAAGTGAATTATTATATAGAAAAAGATTCCATAATGCTATGACAGGAAATGTACAAGTACATGAATAAACAAAAATGAAATATCATTCTTGCACTTCCTATCTTAAGACAAACGAGAGAAAAAGTGCATCTTAGTAAGGGTATTACTTTTAAAGAAGATGTATTGTGTGGAAGAACTTAGAAACATATTAAGCTAATTGAAAAATAATGTTACCATTTTTATGCCCAGGTATAATCTTTTACGACATCACATGCTGTTGTCATAAATTTCTCATTTTAATTTATTTTCATATGTATGTTGCCTGAAATCATTTTAATGTTTTACGTTTTTTACCAGTGGTAAGTAAACTCGATGATTATGCTAATTGTTAAAACATCTATTCGGGACCTACTAAAACGGTATACGTTTACTTGAAAGACACAGCTGTGCAAAATCCCCACACAATCCTGCGAGAGTAGTGGTACTAATACACCACGACCTGTGTATGTTCAAGTCATGTTATCTTATTTTAAAAAGCATGATACTCTAGAACATCATCATTAATGAATGAATGAAACGATATACCAGAGACATATATAACATGTTATACAAAGTACTTTGATAATGTCCACGTGTAAACATTCGTTATATGGTGAAATGTAAAAGTTTTATGTCCCTTGTTCAGCTGCAAGATTTAGTAGATAGATGGCGCTGCCAATGACATAGTCTGCAGCAATCCACGTTTGATATTTTTTTTTATATTTTCATTGGGATATGAACTGGGGCAGTCACTGGTCTTTTCTGTATATTTGATCACGTACCACAGGCTTCAGATAGGCTAGTAAAGTCCTTGTAAATGTTGGTTGTTTTTTATTTCTTGAATACATTATATATGTTTTTGAAAAGAGAGGGCAATCTTACTGACATTTGTTACTGTAGCAGGTCTGGCGTTCGTGTAGTCTGTACTTCGCAATTTGTTGGCTTTATTTTATATTATAGTGGCGACTTCGAAACGACCCAACTACACTATGATTAGAAACTTGAAAATAAACCCAATAGAAATGAAAATAAGATTAACAACACATTACGAATTTATTACCCGTATGAATATGACAAATACACACTCCCAAAGCCTAGAACTTAGCCTATATTCTATATGGAAAATCACCCAACCCTAAGATAAATAAAATGCATATATACACAATATATCAAACTGTTCAAATTGGGTTTAAACTTTTAAATAAAATGTTTTTCCTGCTCTCTTCTGTCCGCATAAAGTTTGTAAAATGAGAATACTTTGAAATGTCAGTGTCCGCATATATCTAGATGTATACTTAATTTTATTTTCCGGTACTCCGAGACTTGAATATGCTGTTTATGAACATGGATTCTGGCTCATAAAGCTGCATCCGTCTCACCCATGTAGAATTCATTACAGCCTCCGCAGGTTATAACATAGATGAGATTTCTAGATTTACAAGAGGTATCCAAATTGACATGAAATACATATTCTCTTAAATTAAAAAAGGTCCCTTGTTGTAAATACGGACATGCTCAGCTTCCAACAATTCCTAAAGATCAACAAGGAAAAGGCTTGGGGGGAAACAGTTAAGTTTCCAAAAACAAAACTCTAGTCAGTCTTACCAATGGAAAAGTTAAATAAAGTTTCAGTCAACTTCAAGGGTTTAAATACTGCAGAAAAACGTGTAAAATTTTATAGCTGGATTAATGATAGCTGTTTTGATATAATATTTATTCAAGAAACTCACTGTATTGAAAAAAAAATGTACTAAATTATGATGCAATTAAGGTGGATCAATTTATTGCTATTCTGATTTAATTTACAGTAGAGGAAATTCAATATTATTCAATAAAGATCTGAATTTCAAAATACTAAATGTAAATAAATCTAATGAAGGGAGAAAACTTCTGGTGAATATAGTATATGATGAAAACAATTATTACACTAGTTAATTTATATGCTCTAACCGATATCAATTATATAGATGCGATTTTTTGTAACGCGCTAACGACTGGATTAGTAAATACACAGAAAATTTTGAAATATTTTGATATGATTGATTAGATAATGTTTAAGGGGACGCTCAAGAATTTTTCACTCATATAAAATAGGTCCTAAGTACCCCTTGCTTGTCGTAAGAGGCGACTAAATGGGGCGGTCCTTCGGATGACAGCAGGTGTGGCACGATAAAGATCCCTCCCTGCTCAAAAGCCATAAGCGCCGAGCATATAGTCGAAATTTTGCAGCCCTTCATCGGCAGTGGTGACGTCTCCATATGAGTGAAATATTCTCGAGAGGGACGTTAAACAATATTCAATCAATCAATCATATGGAAACGTTACCATTGCCAGTGAGGGGCTGTAAAATTTTAGGCCTATGCTCGGCTCTTACGGCCTTTGAACAGGGGGGTCTTTATCATGCCACACCTGCTGTGACACGGGACCTCGGAATTTGCGGTCTAATCCGAAAGACCGTCCCATTTAGTCGCCTCTTACGACAAGCAAGGGGTATAGTTGTAACGACTGTTGGTTGTATATTATAAAATCTATGGTATGACACCAAGAAGGTATCTACCCGGTACCTATGAGGCTCGTTACAATAATAGGGTTCGAATATCTATATCAATGAAGAAAATGTATAATAGTTAATACAATAATGATAGTATCAAAAACACAAGTATAGTCACAGTTCAATTGCTCGGCTAAAACGTCTTAGTAATAAAACACTGATGGGAATCCGGTGTTGATTGGTGCCCGGTGCTACTAGGTGTCCGGTGTTAGGTGCTACAGGTGTAGTCGTTCTCGAACACTACGACTAGTCTAGAATACTATCAGATTATAAGGGCAAAGTCTGGATCTCCGACTCAATGATCAGGATTACAACCTGAACTAATTTAATTATGCATAAAATCCAACCCCCACAATCTATAGCACATCATGCAAATAGAACATTGTTAAATTAAGTACAATATCTAAAGTAACTCGGTGCAAGGTGCTTCTGCACCGACTCTAAAACTACTCCGTGCGTAATATACTAGAGTCCACCACCCTTAATCTATAACACCGCCATAAACTATATATTCAATGAAATAGGGATATATATCATACGCATGTCATGCAAATCTACCGCTACCAAGTATACATTCATAGAGAAGATATAAATAATCAATTCTAAATTCAACGCACCTGAACTTTGCACCGAACTATAAAATTATCTAAGTTTTCTAATTTATTAAATCCAACTAGATCCGTTGAAATAACAATAACTTCAATACTAACTATAACTATAAAATATACATAATCCCGACTATCAAAACTCACGTCAAGAATTAAATATGAATTTCTAAGTACTCAATAAATTTACTATACTTTCATTCTCTAAAATTCCCTTTCTTGTACTATCTAGATGATTTAAATTTGTTACGTAATTTAATACTTAAAGTATTTGCTAAAATAAAAGAAATACCTCAACTTCGGTGCAGCAGTCGGTGCCAAACTTCGTAATGGAATATACATTGTATAATGCAGAATTCTGTCGCCGCGGACTATGATTCGCGGCTTCTATATCTTGACGCAATGGAGCAGCTGATTACGTCATGTACTGTACATAAAACTCCTAAAACATGCTTTTCTCAATAAAGTGAGATATTCTGACTTACTAATATAATTCATATATAACTTGTTAATTTATCTATGATTTTTAATGTAATCTAAGCATTTTATCTATAAAGTTTTATTTCTAAAACTATTGACGTGTCGATGTGTCCTTCCTAAATCCGGAAAATATCCGTCTCTATCATACGGATTCTGTAATTATCGTGCGAAAAGCATTTCTAAACTGGTTCTCCGCTGATTGGTGCTACAGGTTGCACCACTCTATTAATTTTGCCTATATGTTCTTACCAAAATTACTCACCTTTGACCTGACCCTGCTGCCTTAAAGTAAACTTTTCAGAAGTTGTACTTTCACATCATGTAGTACAGTTCTTAATGAGAATTTTCATACCAAAACATACATACCCATCCAGCAAGGCTGAGAGTTTGTTTACATCGAAGTCAAGCACGTGCAAAATCAGCTGGTCAAAAGCCAAATCACCCACCTCTACAACAAAAATTCAAAAAAATATTTAAATCCTTCTTTCATGGTTTTGACTCACAAAATTTCAAACACAATACTTGAATTTACATCTCATAAAAAATTGGAGGGCCTACCTCATAAGGAAAGTCCCATAAAACATGCAAAGTTCCAGGAATTATTTTCTTTCGGCCATGATTCAACCTGCACACTCGTAGAGAAGCGAGGTCAACAAGGTACCAGTTTAAAGCATTTCCGGTCTCTACATCTAATGACATCCAGGTAATAACAAATGAGAATTTCTAACACTTTTCAGTTATATCAGTCTTAAACTCTATCGGAATCATCCTAATAAAAGTATATCTCACGAGCGCAACATAGTGAAGACCTATTCTAATGCGGATTCCTACGGGAGCCATTACTTGATCATCATTTGTTTTGGGGATATTTGTTTTACAAAGATATTCAAAATCTCTTTCCTTGCACAAACTACAATGTATCTACATAGAGGAATAAAGAACTTTTCTCGCGTAAAATCCTATTTATCCAAGATACTTGTACGTATTTTAAGTTCAAAGATATATCAACAAACTATACTTTTTAAAAGTTTTATTTCGCATTTGTACCTCTTTATTGAGTTTGGGTAGGGGCCTCCGAGGCCGAGTGGTTAGAGCATCGCGCTCAAAATCACACGGCCTCTCACCTCTGTCGGCGCGGGTTCGAATCCCACTCGCGCCGGTAAGAGAGAAAGTTTCCCAGCTTACTTTGGAAAGTCGGTGGTCTCTTCCCAGGTACATGGTATCTGGGTTCTCTCTTCCACCAATAAAAACTGGGTGCCACCAGATAACTGAAATATTGTTGCGTGTGGCGGAAAACATCAATCAATCAATCTTGGGTTTGGGTGTTAACGTCCCACTCGAGAAAGTTTTCATTCACCGGTAATGGTGAAGTCTCCATAGAGTAAAAAATTCTCGAGAGGGACGTTAAACAAGATACGATAAATCAATCATTCATATGGAGACATCACCATTGTCGATTTTTCTAAGTCGTTCTTATTCTAATCTGGACAACTTTATGTAGGCCTACATGATAAGTGGAGAAAATGAACAGTGACCATAACGAACAGTGATCAATCTTAAAAATCCCCTGGGGATCCGGGATAGAGTAGGTCCTCAGTACCCCTTGCTAATCGTAAGACCTCATCCTTCGGATGAGACAGCAGCTGTGGCACGATAAACATCCCTCCATCCTCAAAGGCCGTAAGCGCTGAGCATAGGCCTAAATTTTGTGGCACTTCACTGGCAATGGTGACGTCTCCATATGAGCGGAAAATTTTTTTCGAGAGGGACGTTAAACAATATACAATCAATCAACTAAACGCCTTCAGATTTGAATATGCTGTTTTCAAAATCTACGTCAGACATTTATATTGATTTCTACCTTCTTTCAGCTTTGTAAAATCTGATAAGGCAAGACGGAAATACATGTAATTGTAAATTTTATTTTTAAATGAACAAAGACGAAACCTTTAACCTTCTATAGAATCAGTATTACAATGTATGTCCATGATATACTACTACTACGTCCTGCATCACTCCACGTGTGACTTATAGATCAATTATAATTCCAAATGATCCTCTTTTCCAGTTTGCAGTGGGTGTTTTCGTATATCTATTCCATGTACCTGAAAATTTTCACATACTCCGTAGATATTTCAGTTATCCACAATCTATCTTCGTTATCAATCTTTAAACCTCTCGGTTCAAAAATCCCATCCTTTTCTGTCAGCAAATACTTTATAAGACTTCCATCAATATCTAACAAGTGAACTGAATTATTACATTGATCAGAGACTGCAATATTTCCCACACTGTCATTATCTAATTCACATGGCGAAAATGTACTTTTATAAATGTCCCCACCATCATAAGCAAACCTAAAGAGACCAGATCTTTCAACAACAATCACAGCTCGCTTAAAATAGTCCGATACACAAATATTTTGATTGATATTTTCGGAAATGCATATGGGTCTAGTGTACAAGCTTTCTCCTTCTCCGTTTTTCTCTATCTCTTGCAGTATGTCTCCTTCGGTGTTAATTCTCAATATTTTCCCAACATCTGAAGTGCCTGTATGCTTATACGACAGAGAGGCAACGCAGACGAGAATATGTCCTGTACGACTGATACACAGCCCCATCGGATACCATGTCAGATCTAGCTCCACTTCTTGTGAATCTTTAGATACTTTTATTATCTTCTTGTTTTCAAGATCACTGTAGAGAACACTGCCGTTCTCTAGCTCAATCAGACCGGAAGGCCGGCCAACATCAGTATGAGTGGTGATAGTTGCCAATGAGTTGCCTTTTCCATCAATTTTCTTTATTTTCGGACTAATTCCACGAATCCATGCCAAGTCTACATTCAAGCGACAAAATACCAAACCTACTGGTGCTGTTACTGGAGATTTGAATTTATTCATTTCCTTTGGTTTGGTCATTATTTGCTTTTTGCCTTGTTGAACAAAAATGACGGAGGGAAAGTATATGCCAAACATATTTCTTACTTCTTCATGAAATGATCCCCTTGTTGTGAAAAACGCTTTCTGAAAAGACAATGTACCGAACACTTTGTTTTTATGAGGGATATCTGAATGATTTTTCGAGCATAAAATTAGATCAGTCATACTTTGGGAATCTCTTTCTTGTATTAATGAATCCTGAAAGTTTTGTAATGTGGAAATATGGTCTTTGACTTCCGCCTTTCTACCTAGAATTTCCTTAATATGGCTCTCTTTCTCCACACATATTTTCTTAATAAATTCTTTTTCAACTGACTGTACAATGTCAATCAGTTCCTGTGATTGTCTTGCTACGGTTTGTTCCAAGTCCCTTGATTGTCTGTTAACATCGCTCAAAACATTGTCGAGATCCCCCAACTTTTCTGTGTGTTTCGGAATTAGAGATGCTTCGATTTCATTTAGATTTTCTGAAATCTTGCTCCTCGCTTCCAGATAAATACTGGATATATCGGTCACTTTGTGGCCGTTGTGTACTCCGGAGATACATTTGGTACAAACTGGCACCTCGCAGCCATGGCAACACAATTCGTATCTGCTTTCTGGATGCACGTAGCAATATCCATAACCATCCTTTTCCATTTTCCTTGTAAGGGTCATTTTGACAACATCATGGCGGTAGAAAATCTTTCTACTTTTATGCTCTACTTTGCAGTTTACGCATAGATTCCCACTACACGTGCGGCAGAAGAATTGCGCTGGTTCATCTTCGCAAAGTTCACATAGAACTGTTTCTAGACCAACTCCACCTTCTGCCATTCTGACATACCTGTAAAATTTAGAAAGCTTATTAGTTTGCTCTTTAAGCAACGATTTCTCTTTATATGCATTATCCTGTTGCACAGTAAGATAACGATTTCTTTCGATAATATATAATTTTCGTAAGAGGTCATTTTGCAGTAAAACTACACAGATTTTAGGTTCCAATCTATAAATAAAGGTCGGGTCATCAAGCTAAAGCTTTTTTCCTTGCAGCACGTGAAGAGTATGCTTATGCATGCGATGCGCAAACTAACTTTTTCCCACAGCATACGGTTTAATCTTGCTAATATATTTTCTGCATGGACCTAAGGACCCATGCAATGAAAATATTGTCTTTACTAACCATGACACAACCACTTATCACTTCCGGTATGGAAACTCGTAGTTTAATTATTTTGTCAAATGCAAATAAAATTAATTTTGCCCCCTATGACGACAAAGCAAAGCAAAATCATTCTACAGATGTCAAATGAAGGTTATTCTAGTTACAAAATCCAGGATGTTATAGGAACATATGCAAGTATGAAACGTGTGCGAGAAATATCAGGAAAGTGCAGATATTTATCACGAAGTGGAAAGAAAAGAAAACAAGACTGTCAAGAGTCCCGTGGACCATATCGCCCACCTAAGTCACTGTGGCCCTTCTGTTGCTCAGCTTTTATATATGATTTTGTTTTCAAACTTATTCCAATGAAAAAGTCTGACCCCATATTGTGCCCAAAGGGGATACAACATAACTGAACTTGAATCCACACAACATGGGGGTTGCTCAATACCGATGTGATTTTCTTTTTCTGCATATATGCATTATGTAAAATTTGATTCACCCTAATTCCAGGGTTATTTTTACCTTCATTATTATCTCCCCTTTGAAGAGAGCATGACCCTTCATTTGATCAAAAGTTCTTGAACCCCCTTTACCCAAGGATAACTTGTGCTAAGTTTGATTGAAATTGCCCCTGTCGTTCTGGAGAAGAAGTCACAAATGTTAAGCGTTTATGGACGGACGCCGGACTAACAAGCTCACTTGAGCCTTACAGTTTGCGATGAGAGGTGCTTCTTGTGGAGCATAAAAAAGAATCAGAAAACCAGATGTTACAATCAGATTTAACACTAGAATTGGGTCAAAGGACCATAAACGGCGACAGAATGATAACGGATATTTATAAACATTGTTTGGTTTCAAAGAAAAAAAAGTCTCTCAAATCAATAAATCATGAAAAAAGAAGCCGGTTTATTTTTTCAGAAAAAGAATTTCAATGGACAGTGGCTAATCAATGCTTATCTATCATAGTTGGTGATGAAGCAAAACGCGTGCTGGGCGATAGCAATAAGGTATAGGGCCTATGTACAGAGGAACACAGATGAGAGATTGAGACCTGAGTGACTTGGTTGGCGTGATGACAGGGAGATGACATCTATAGAGCCTCCGTCATGTTCTGGGGCTGTATTTCCTGGCATACTATAAAACCTGGCCTGGCCCCATTAGCCTGACCTCTAATTATGCTCCATCCCAAATTTTGGCCTGGCCTCAAAAGTTGGCCTGGCCTCAAATTAGGCCTCTAAAAAAATTTGGACTCAACCAAAATAATTTTTTTCTCTCAAAATTTCGATTGAATTCATTGATTTATTATTGGGTTTAGTTTTTCAAAGTCATAGCAGATAAATGATATGTTTCTGTTGTTTTGTAAATGTGACGGCTGATTATAGTAGATAAATGGACTTTATTTCCAGTTCAACATGACGATGCGAGAGGTAAGACCTTGACAGAGTTGCTTCTAAACGGTAGGGGTCTAATTATCATATTATATCGAACTTTTCTCCGAAATTTTCAAGCGATGCAGCTGCTAAAATAGAAAACCAAGATGACGGCGTGATATACCTTGTGAATATTATGTTTACAGGAAGACTTTAAATTTTAAATACCCACTCAGTTCACAAAATCTGTACATCTGTGGAGGGTCATCGTGTTGAAAATCCAAGCATGTAAACTTGTTAATTGAAACATGCAACCGTGTTAATTTCTGTTTCAACGGGCTATGTATGTTTGTAACTCGGGGGGGGGGGGGGTGGGGGGGGGGGTAAGTTATGTTTCTCAGAAATGTATACCTCAGTGTTGTACTCTTCATTTGTGTAATCGTTTGATTTCTGAATTTACATTTCTCTTTATAAAAATGCATCATTGTTTCTTAAATTATACGCGGCCATCCCTACAGTATTTCCGCTTGTATACTTAGGCCTAGTGTTTACATAGCTGTACCTTTTTAAAATATAACATCGCATCTTACACGTTACAAGTCAACAAATGTCAAGTTTACATGTTTGTCGAATTTCGATATGACCATATATGGAAAGACAACGTAAATCCACGATTATTACCGAGAACCGAAAGAATTTCCCATCTGTAGGACTAAGATATTGCGCATGTGTCAAAAATGACAAACCATGTGCATCTCGAATTTATTAAGTTTTTATATGAAAAGACTATTCTTTTAATGTTAATACACCTATTATATTATGTAAAGCCTTTCATCAGTGTATGTACTTTGAGGGCATTGAAGTTTTAAGAACACATCTTCTTTTATACTGTTGCTGACATTAGAATTTAGCTTAGATATTCAGAACAGGAATTTTTTCTCTCGATTTCATATCCCTTGGGAGTAGTAATACTTTTTCACTAGTACTCAGGTGACTGATAAGGCCTGTGGGCCTCTTGTTATTGTTCCGGGAGAATAATTCCTTATTAATAATCTTTATTTTGTTATATGTCCTGGGCTCATCCCAACCCCACCATTTTTTGATTGTTCAAATATCTTTAAAATGGTTGAGATTCCAACCCTGAAAACAAATACATGTACATTTGTATATTCTTGTAGCACATGACACAATGCACTAGGCACCAAGTTTTTGTTCGTCGTTTTTCCATTTCATTTGCCCCTCAAAGTGAAAAACGTATTGCACATCTAAAGGAGGACACCACCAATCACTTTCCAAAAGAAGAATTGGCTACTGCATAAAATGTAAGAGGCGTTCTGGGAACCAGATTTTTAAATAGAAACATGTTATTTTTCAAGGCCCACAGGATGAAAATGAAAATTCTGAAACTTTATTGCACATCTATAGAAAACCACCAATTACCTTCAAACAGGTGTTGTGCTTTGTCTACTGCATAAAATGTAAGAGGAGTTATCGAGAAAAAACCGCGGTTTTTTTTATCCCCAGTTGGTCCCCAGGATGAAAATGAAAATTCTGAAAACTTACTGCACACCTACAGGACACCACCAATCATCTTCCAAAAGATTATTTGCCTACTTCGTAAATTGTAAGAGAAGTGCGTGGAATTTTGGGTTTTTCATAGAAAAAACAACACGTTTTTTACCCCCATTTGGGCACCAGGGTAAAAATGAAAATTTGGAAACCATATTGCGCATCTAAAAGACACCACCAATCATCTTCCAAAAGAAGATTTGGTTACTCGTAAAACGTATGGGGGTTCGTTTTCAACCCTCATTTGGCCCCCAGGGTGAAAATAAAAATTCTGAAACTTTATTGCACATCTACAGAACACCATATATCTAATCCTCGAAAACTACTAAACTTAGTAATAAACACTTCTATTAAGTTTTATTCCATCTCAATAAACCGCCGTAAAATGGCTGAACTATTGTCAAAACGGCGTAAAGCCATAAACAATCAATCAAACCATCTCAAATAAATTCTTGGATAAAGTGTGACCACCGCTGTCCCCACATAACATCATATGATGGAAAACTCTAGAAATCAAAATTTAAGGGGGGGGTATCTTATTGTTTTATGCAATTATACTCGGGATTGCTATTGATCAAGCAAAGGTAGGCTTAAGGTGTACAAAATCGTATTGAAATCGTGTCGAATTATGTAGCATATCTATTCTTAGATAATTAGTATATCATCTGGCATACCACATATACATAATTATACGTATATTACAATACATTTCTTAAATCTTATAAATAAAAAAACAACCAAAATTAATTGGTGCTAATGTAAAATGGCACTGTTACAATAAATGTAAGAGATTGTAGAGATCAATAAGTAAAATTAGAATTTACATATCATATGTAAGTTCACCGTAAAGGCTCTGCTCATGAATATCAGACACTTCGGCTCAAAGACATTTACAATAATACAAAATAACCATTTCTTTTGTTACATGACTACATGAGAATAAAAAAGGTTTCTCATCATCCACTGAATTGCTCTTGCATCAAAGACGATATCTATCATACCGAGGAATTCTTTGGTAACGCCCTCTTTCAATGTTTTAAAGTTTATGTGCTGATATACGAAAACGTGTTCGACTTCTCCTTTGCAATTTTTAATTGATCTTAAATAATTCTTAAAGCCAAAGTTTTGTTTATATCAGAGTTTGATTTAAGGTGTAAATGCCATTCTTTTTAAACTTGGATACTCTTACAAAAGGTAGATCTTTAAATGTATTAACATTGGTGATAAAAAAAGTTTATAGACCCAAACAATGTCGAATTGCTTGATTCAAAAAGTTAATTTGATTCCCGGTATGCATCAAGGAAACGACTGACCAAGATTTGCAAATTTGTACTAGTAACTTAGCATGCTTCTTAATGTAAAGGGCTTTAATTTCGCGGGGCTAAAGTTTCGCGATTTTTAATCGTTCGGTATTTCACGATGGTTTAATTTTCGCGGAAAAACTCCTTCTCATGTATGAACTCATACCCCCAAATACTTTGAACAGCACTTTGCAGTGGTTATATCTAGCGATCGTTTATATAATCGCGAATATAGCGAAAATAAAACCCAAGCAAATTTTCTCCCTTTTCAGACAGTACAGCAAAATTGGTTGCAGATTTGTTTACACCGCGTTATATATGTCTCTGTTTACACTAAATATTAGTTTATCACAAAGTAGGTTTGAATAAATTTTGTCTATGGGTACCACAGTTATAATGTATTTTTAGTAACCCCAGATTTCCGAAGAATATAGTACTATTGATTTGATGAATAATGGTTTTAATATCAGGGTTTAGTAAAATGAAATCCTTTTTCGTTTGACAAATGCTTTCAGAGCTTTTTGCTATAGTTGTTTTTGAGCAAGGTCTAGAATAAACCAGAGGAACAACATGAAACCGCAAGATAGTTGTAGTTAGCTACATATTCTAGTTCAATACCAGCATTTCAAGAGTCTGCCTGCCTTATCGAAAATTAGGATCTTGGTTTCAATATATTGATATTCAGACATCAGTCATTACATTTCCGCTGCAAAATGTTTAGTTTTTGTTGTAAACCATTATCTGAGGAGGAAGTACATGTACTATCGTTTCAATAACAGCGTGACACTTGGATTGATTGAGCGTACAACTATTTGGGCGAGGCTTCTCAAATATTTCAATGAAAGAGGTTTTTCTTTTGTCCCAGTGCAAAATCACATTGACAGAAAGGCATAGCGTAGTCATATCGAAACCATACGGCCAATCAGTGAGATTTGAAATGCGCATGCTCAATCAAGCGATGCGTCACGCTGTTAGTGAATACCCGACACTAAAATAGGAGAAATCTCTATTTTGAATGTTAAATACAAACGCAATTCACAAATTCTGTACATCTACAGTGTAAATTCTCCGGGACTACTTCCCTACAAACAATACTCAATACAAGTACCTTTATGTAGACTAGTAAATTCATTTCAAATTATGACGTCAAGCAAAGGAGTTCTAAAGTTATCTTTCGATGCGCCATGACAGACGACTGACCACGACGCTCTTCTTTTTTGAAACAACAAAATTAAAAGCCTTTCCACGCTTGAAATAAAGAAACAATATGATAGCATGTCATGCAATTGCATACCTTAAATTACCCGCGCACCCAACAAAACCGACTTGATTTACTGGGTCTAATTATCAAACTCCGTCATCATGTCATCACAGTTACGCTGCATTGTGTTGAAGCACAATTTATATCCGGAAATATATGAAGAGCCGACACTAAAATTGGGGAAATATCCCTTTTCAAGTGTTGAATATATTGATTAAACAATGTCAATTTTCCGAGACTACTTCCCTATAGATAATATTCAGTACAACTACCTTCATGCTTATTTCAAATTATGACGTCAAGCAAGGATATGCATTTTTATGTCTACCTACACAACAGGGCTCTAAAGATTTTCCAGATTTGAAAGAGGTTTTACTTTTGTTTCCAGTGGCCAATCACATTGAAAAAATGGCATAGCGTGGTCATCCAAACTAAATTTCATTGAAACCATACAGCCGATGAGTAAATGAAAT
Organism: Ostrea edulis; assembly: GCF_947568905.1. Lineage (NCBI taxonomy): Eukaryota > Metazoa > Mollusca > Bivalvia > Ostreida > Ostreidae > Ostrea > Ostrea edulis. Next base: position 50,823,770 of record NC_079170.1, read on the forward strand.
TTGTATGCTCGATCAAGCGACGTGATACGCTGGTATTGGAACGTTAGTATGGTGAATTTTTCAGTGCTTTATATTAAATATTTCTTCACTTTTGCAGTTTTGTTTATTTAAGAGTTCATTGCAATCTCGGTGCTTTATATAAAAGATATTTCAAATGCAGTGTGTATTCCAATCTCTTTATAAAAAGTGATATCTCTTTTTGAGATATATCTCTTCATTAAAGAGATATCTCTCTTTGTTAAAGAGATATATCTTTTAAGTGAAAGAGACTTTAACAGTGCGACATTTAACTCTGGACACGACAAAAGTCCGGAGTTTCGCCAACCCTTTTATTAAGGATACAAATAAACCCTTTACAAAAAAAGATGGGATTTTATGTCCACAAGACATGCACCAACATTTACACTTGTAACTATTGTAGTTTTTAAGATATTTCACCTGAAATCAAAAAATCCCATGGGATTTTGGAGGGATTTTTAATCCCACTTGGGGGATTTTCACTCCCACCAAAAATCCTATGGGAGAAAAAATATAATTTCTCCCATAGGATTTTAACTCCCATATTTAAACTTAATATGGGATACAATGTCCCATAGGAGGAAATGTCCCAAAATAAACATGAAATGGCAGTAAATATCCTATTTGAGCATGAATGGGAATAGATATCCCAAATAAAACACAGGATGGGATTTTTATTCCATGAATATAACAATAAAACAGAAAATTGTATCTTAAAAAGTGTTGTTTGTCATGATTCTTAAAATGTACTTAAAAGCCAAGGCATGACATTAATTTTTAAATATATATAGTAATTATAAACTCTTATGTGTAGGCCTATGTGTTTGTGAATAAATGTCTAAAAAACATGAGAGATAATAAAGGATATTAGAGCTCTGCATTACTAAACTTTTCCCCATGCAATTTTAATTTTATACATATAACCCTTGCACAAAAATATCCATATAAAATTGGACGGGACTATATTATTGCAACAAGCAGACAAGAACACTATGAAATACTCATTCACACATGGGCACTGTAAGTTAATGTAAATATATAGTATGTGCATGTATAAATATATATACATGCACATACTACATGTATCTATTTACATCAACTTCCATTGCCCGTGCATTCACATGCAGTTGCTCACATTCACTATTCACAACCCTTCATATGTCGTCAGGTGTTAAAATATGTTCACAGGAACCGGTAATTTTGTCAGTGTATTAATAATAGTGTGGGTATATACCGTACCATCCCCTAATCAGCTGCTATTTGGGGGGGGGGGGGGGGGGGGGGGGGACCTACAAGGGCTGATACTTCACTCAAAACTTCGTTTCAAAATAGTTCTTAAAATTATCGTCACCCACCATCCTTGTGGTTTTATAAAGGGTAGCGGTATTATTACTACATATTAAATTACCAGTTCCTGCGATATGTTGTTGAATTACGGAATAGGCCTAGCTTACAACTTGTTTACATATTCTAAAATTAGTGTTAAGTGCTTACGGTGAAAGATGAACTCTGCTAGGTGATGGTAAGTTGTTTAGTGAACCGAATCAGACATCTCAAATAAGATTCTCGATTATTTAACAACACAAAAATCGTTTTACAAAATGCATGCTTCGGTCCATCTTTCCCTCCCTTCTACAATCGTATTCATTCTCAAGTCAAAGTACTTTCTCCGATTGCTACCATTACCTTAAGCGTCGAAAAGACTTTGACAGGCGTGTCCGAATAAACGGTTTAACAGACGTCTCGACTCTAGGGAAGTTCGGCTCTAAGTGTTCTAAACATCTCGAGCGATTTTATAGTGATAAACTTCTATGATTTTCGACATTTGTGTATCAATGTTTTATGAATATTGTAGACTTTTTTACTCATAAAGCAAAGCAATGTTATCGCAAATTTTTAGGTCTACTTACAAATGTATTAACCCCGAGATCCGCCACTAATTAGTTACACAAGTTGTGTGGTTACAACAGTCTTCACTTATCATTTTAATTTCATTGGATGATAAAATAGATGACGTTAATATTTTGAATACCTTGTATACGCAAAAGAATTTAACTATACGATGTTTCAATCTGATTAAAATCAGATCCTCGATCCGCTCCTCTTTTTTTTTTTTTTTCTTGTCGCTACACGAAAAAAAAAAAGGAGCGGATCGAGGATCTGATTTTAATCAGATTGTACGATGTTTATTTTTCAAATTATAACTTCAGTGGCGAATGGGCGGATCCCCCGTCCCATTCCCATTCCTCACTACTTACTTACTTAGTCCTCTTCGTGCTTGTCAGCACATAAGGCCGTCACCAGAGACTTCCAATGTTGGTCTGTCTTTCGCCCATTTCTGGACCTGTCCCCAACTCCAGTTGTTATCTTTCATTTCTTTCTCCACCGATCTTCTCCAGGTCTCTCTTGGTCTTCCTCTCTTTCTCTTGCCAGTTGGTGACCATTTCAAAGCAACCCTTGGGATGGAATTTGGGTACATTCTGCATACATGTCCTATCCACAGCCATTTTCTCTTTCTGATCGTCTGGGATAGAGGAGTGGTGTTTGTCCTTTTGTACAGTTCGTCATTTGAGATGGTGTTAGGCCAGAAGATGCGCAATATTCTGCGGAGACATCGGGTCTGAAATACATCCAGCTTGTTGGAAATAGACTTGGTTACTTACCAAGATTCAGCACCATATAGTAGGACCCCAAGCACGTTGCTCTTGAAGATCTTAATTTTGGTGTTGGTGCTAAACTTTGTTGACCTCCAGATGTTCCGCAGAGCAGCATACGCTCCTGTGGCTTTAGAAATGCGAGCTTGTACATCTGCCTCTGAATCCCCATCAGTGGTGATCTTACTTCCTAGGTATGGGAAGTTGGTGACATCTTCGATGTTTGTGCCATTTAAGGAGATTGGTTCCTCTGATATGGTATTGACCTTCATGATCTTGGTTTTGGAGCACGTATAGTACTAATTATTTCCCCAGCCACGTAATGACCAGATATACACGACTATTGAATGTAAAGCACTGTTCAGTCATTGTGTACTCCCAATTAATTAACGATCTACCCTCGTAAATCATAATTGTTACGCTTCGTTGGACATGAAACCTTAAATCAATCCATTGACACTACTTAGTCAACGATTTTGTATTGTGATACATTTCTATGATTTCGGACATTTATATATCAGGATTATCTGATTTATTTATCAGTGTTCAAAAAGCAAAGTACATGTAACGTTACAACGATTTTATACCTACTTCTTATAATACCCCCTGGATCCGCCACTAGCTAAATTAATTCTGGTGATGCCTATAACAGCGGTACATGTATTCACCTATCATTCTAACTTATTGAAAGTTAAAATAAATGTAGATATAATGTAAACATTTTGAATACTATATATATATATATATATATATATATATATATATATATATAAAGGCATGCCTTCATCATATGATGTTATGATGTTTATTAACTTTAGTGGTGGATAACCGAGAACGACACCCCACCCCTACTTCGCAAAATTCAATTTCTAATATTGACAAGCGGCCCATTTTGACCAGATAGACATTACCCTTGAACGTAAAACACTGATCAGTCATTGTGTATTTCTAATAAACAAACTTCATCATTAAATACAGACCGTTATGTTGCCACTGACACTACTTAGTCGTGAGTTGTTTTGTACGTGATAAATTCCTATGATCTTTACTCGTATGTTTCATTGCTTATTTGGAGTTTTTATTTGTTTGGTTTTTCTCCCTTCTTCTTCTTCAAGAGCAAAGTATTGATATTGCAGTTTAACCCCCTGGAACCGCCAGTTATTAGGTAGACGTATTGTGTTGATCTACTAATTAGGTAAATGAAGTCAATGGATATCTGCGGTAATATTTAGCGTTATTCACTTAATATTAGCTTCCTAACTATATTGAAAGTTGAAATAAACAACGTTAACATTTCGAATACTTTAAATATCTAGGATACATAATCATGCGAGGATTATTTTTTAATATTTTGAAATTAGAAAAACAACTTTAGAGACGGAGGGGCGGAAGCCATCCCTCTTCCTGCAGGATTTATGGTCCAAAATTGACAAAAGGCTCGTTTTGACCAGATAGAAATGGCACTTTCAAACGGAAAATATTGGTCAGTCATTGTGTACTTCCAAATAAAAAAACTACTTCCATTGTAACTCTACTTAGTCCCTGGTATTCTACAATGTACAATTTGAATATTTCATGTCTGTGTGGTATAAACAGTCACACGATGTTTAGTTCGGAAATTTAAAAAAAAAATGTAGTGGGGACACTGGTCAGTCATTGTGTATTCCCAATTAACAAACTACCCTTTTAAATCCTACTCGTTACGGTTCGTCAGGCATGACAACATATCCGAACTAGTCTTGTATGTATGGATGTACTTGTTTATTGTAATTAAGGTCTGCTTCGCAATGAAAACCTGTTATCATTGACAATTAATTGTTATTCCACTTAGTCATCGATTTTTTATGTGATACATTTCTATGATCACGGACATTTATATATATATCAGGGTTGTCTTGTCAGGGTTTATTTATCATTATTCCAAAAGCAAAGTACTGTTATCACGATTTTATGCCTACTTCTTACCCCTCTGGATCCGCCACTAGCTAGATAATTTTGGTGATGCCTATAACAGCGGTACTCATCTATCATTGTAACATTATTGGAAGTTAAAATACAAGTAGATATAATGTTAACATTTTGAATACTTTACATATATACATGTTAAGGAATTCATCATATGATGTTTATTAACTTCAGTGGTGGATGACCGAGGGCGAACATCCCCCTCTCCCTCGCACAATTCAATTTCTAGAATTGACAAGTGGCCCATTTTTACCCTTGAACGTAAAGCACTGGTCAGTCATTGTGTAATTCCAATTAACGAACTTCACCATTGAGTCCTGACCGTTACGCTTCGTCAGACACTAACCCACTAATACTACCTAGATACTGATTTTGTACGTGATAAATTCCTGTGATCTTTACTAGTATGTTTCATTGTTTATTTGGAGTTTCTATTTGTTTGGGTTTTCTATTTTTTTCTTCTTCAAAAATAAAGTACTCATATTGCAATTTAACCCCCTGGATCCGCCACTTTTTTTTAAGTAAACGTATAAATATAATTGTGTTGATCTATAATAATTAGGTAAATGAAGTCAATGGATATCTGCGGTAATATTCAGCGTTATTCACTTAGCTTCCTAACTATATTGAAAGTTGAAATAGACAACGTTAACATTTTGAATAATTTAAATATTTAGAATAGATAATCGTGCGGTGTTTATTTTTGAATATTTTGAAATTTAAAAAAAACCAAAAAACTTTAGCGGCGGAGGAGCAGAAGCCACCCCTCCTCCTGCAGGATTTATGGTCCAAAATTGACAAAAGGCTCGTTTTGACCAGATAGAAATGGCACTTGAACGGAAAATACTGATCAATCACTCTACTTAGTCCCTGATATTCTATACAATGTACAATTTCAATACTTCATATATGTACAGGAAATAATCACACGATGTTTAGTTCGGATATAAAAAAAAATATAGTGGCCCAACTGGTCAGTCATTGTGTATTCCCAATTAACAAACTATCCTTTTAAATCCTAGTCGTTACGCTTCGTCGGACACGACAACATAACACATTGACCCTAACCGAACAAGTCTTGTAATTAAGGTCTTCTGCTCCCAAATGGAAACCTGAATAAGATATCATTAAGGTCTTCCGTTTCCAATGGAATATTTCGTTCTTGACACTACTTAAATAAAAAAAAAATAGTGGTCCCACTAGTCAGTCATTTTGTATTCCCAATTAACAAACTACCCTATTAAATTCTACACGTTACGCTTCGTCAGACACGAGATCATAAGCCATTGACCCTAACCTATCTAGTCTAGTATATATGGGTTTTTTGTTTACTGTAATTCAGGTCCTCCGCTTCCAACTGAAGACCTCATTGTTATCTCTGTTATCATTATGGTCTTCCGCTTCCAAAGAAAGATTTCGTTGTTATTTTTGACACTACCTAGAGAAATAATCTCGAACATTTATGTATCGATGATTTGTTGTTTGTTGTAATATTTGGTGGAAGCTTTACTGGAGTTGAAATAGTTACGGTTGATATTGGAAATAGATTTTACAATGAAGAACTAATACTGTCTTCATTACTAGGAAAACTTTAGTAGCGGACTGATCAAAGCACCCACCCTTTCCCCAACCCCTCGACCAGCCATCACGTATAGTTCATTTTCCAAAATATATAGATGAAACACTTGATCCTAAAATAGTGATCAATCAATGCATATTCCTAATCAACAAAATACCTTTAAAAGTGCGACATTTAACTCTGGACACGATAAAAGTGCGGAGTTTTTTGTCTATGACAACCACATACTTTCTTCAATAAAAACACTGAAATTTCACTCTGTCATTAAATGTACGTATACGATGCGATCTAATCAAGCCGGCATAGAGGCGCCCCATGCGAGAATTACCCTTATCAAATGTTACATACTTCGGATTTTTATTGAGCTTAATCCTAAATATTGCACATCTAGATAATTTTCCAAAAATATATGAAACTTTTTACTTGTATCAAAATTCTTTCTGTTTTATATCTTCTAAACTTTATCATAGAGTTAACTAACAGTCTCACTTGCGGAATTAAGGGGTGTGGAGATCGCCCCCCCCCCCCCCATCATTTCAAAGATAAGAATTTAATGTGCTTGAAATTGCTCTGCTTCAATATTTTCTCCCGTAAGGGAGGAGGACAACCCCTCCCGAACCACCCTAACCGTGATTCGGTTAGTCCTCAATTGCAAAGCCCCTGTAGTCCAATATCCAGTATCCAGTTAATGTAGGGCTTTTACATGTAATATGTATATCAGATATGTTTTATCCCGTGGGGATCCGGTGTTGTATCATAGACCCCCCCCCCCCCCCCGGAAAAACGGGCCCGGAATTGCGCCCCAGCATATAATTTCCCCCTATGTACAAAATCAGTATAAAGTCTCCCCTTTGGCGGAAAAATCGCCCTGGTATATATAGACCCCCCCCCCCCTGTTTCCGGATTTCATTTGTTATAATAGTTTAAGGAAATAGATATGCGCTCATTAATATTACGATATTCATAAAACAAACGAATATTTTTTGTTGTTGACATGATGAAGTTGGATTTACACGCTGAAAACTTTGAAATGCATATTGTAAATACAATATGCTTACCGAAAGACTTTAACGATGGTCAATATAAGTAGGATTTTTCGTAAAAAATCGACTATAAGATGTATAATTAAAATATTTGAAAAGTAAAATAGATGAACTGTATAAATAAAAGTAATTAAATTTTCTCGTTTATTTAAATTAAAAAAATCATTTAAGTTCTTCCCAACTTTACTAATTCAAATGTTAGATACTAGTAAATAACGATAAAGACTTAAGATGTCTGAATGAATTTTGATATACCATTACACGATTTGAGCAATTTCCTTTTTATAAAAAATCATAAGATGATGATTGTTCACGATACACACACACAAAAATAATCAGAAGAATTACTGGGTCTAAATAAGCAAGAGAATTCTAGTAATAGAAATGGAAACAGATACATAGCTAAAATGTAAGAATGGGGGTGTACTGTCATTTAGGGGGAATTTCTATACTGGGACGGTTTTTCCAAGGGGGGTTGGGTTGGACCCGGGTTAATTCTTCGTAAGGGGAAATTCTATTCCAGGCCCATCTTTCCGGGGGGAATGTCTATCCCGGGCCCGTTTTTGCGGAGGGAAAGTCTATGCGGGGGGAAATCTTATGCTTTACAACACCGGGTAGAATAGGTCCTCAGTATTCCTTGCCGGTCGTAAGAGACGACCCAATGGGACAGTCCTTCGGATGAGAACGCAAAAACCGATGCCCACTGTCTCAACTTCTGTGGCACGATAAATTCCCTCCCTGCTCAAAGGCCGTAAGCACCGAGCATAGGCCTATGTTTTCAGCCCTTCACCGGCAATGGTGACGTCTTCATATGAGTGAAAAATTCTCGAGAGGAAACTTAAACAATATCCTATCAATCAAATCTGAGTCTGTTTTCATATCCATGTAACGTGTGTCTCTAGTACTTAACACATTCTAAGGAACTAAAGATCATGCACCCAATGTTGGGAATGAACTAAGTAAACTTAATTTGTACACTTTTAATGCGATATAGTTTTAGACTTTTTTTTCATTAATGTATATTAAATATGCGCATGCCAAATGTACAGCTTTTAAGAATAAAGATATGCAATCAAAATACTTTAGAGAGTACTGGTGCTTGTTTTTGCAATAAAAAGAAGAGAGAAAAAAGCGGGAGCTTTCATAGGCTTTGTCCCCTGGAACCACCCAGGACTTTGTCCTGGACTTACTGAGGTCTAAAGGCGGTCTTTAGACCCACACACCAAGCAATTTCTCCGGGCCCCAAACTGAAATATTGCACCCGCCTCTGAATACAATACATAATTCATGGTTATCTTGCTTTAAAATCAACAAATGTAAATTCATGTAATACTACACAATTGTCTATTACTTGAATGTGGCCATTTGCATGGATCTTGAGAGATAATTCAATTATCCCCTAGATTATAACGCGAGAGTCTGAAGGATAGAGCCAGTCAGACAGCAGAAAGGCATGCGCATGTGCACGCGTGTAGAGTCTTCTTTTCCAATATAATTTCATACTAGAGCATTACACACCCGTTTTTATTTGTCAAACTGCGTTTTGGAAATCTTAAAATCTTCAATTCAAAATACCCAGTCTTCGATGATTCGGGCTGTATGAACTTCGTAATATCAGGGGCGGGTCCAGGAAATGCGGTTACAGGGAGGGGGCGCCACTTTATGAGGCAGGGGGTCTGGGGGCCGCCTTGAGGCCCACAGTGGATCCAGAGCAAAGCGCTGGTGGAGTTCAGGGGGGGGCGAAGCCCCTGGAAGCTCCGGGATTTTACAGGGCTTGAAATATGTCTCCTATTTAGTCATTTGTGAAATTAATAAAATGACTCAAATTTTATGGGTTTTAGAACAAAATTAAATTCTCCCAATAAAGTAATGCAAGAAATCAAAAGATTTTGTCATTTATTTCTCCGGGAGTGGAAGAAATTATTGCTTCTTTTATCGTTTAGTACATTTTTCTAAACAAGATACCGCGATTTACCTTAAATTTGAAAATTTTAGGGGGGTGGGGGGGGTTGCACTGAATATAGGTGTATGGAAATGTATAGATCTATGTACGTGCATTTTAATAACCAATTGGGACTTCACTTCAGAGTAACACAACTGGGACTAAAGCATGCCATTCCTAACACTAAAAGCTGGTATGAATTCCCCCCCCCCCCAACTCGCTTATATACCCTACAAAATTTACCTGCAATATTACATAGTATTTATTAATGTCAATTATTATAAGTTCTTTTCATTAAAAACATGGAATTTACAAATGGATGAAAAATACAAATTTCACTACATAGACTTAGGTGTACAAGTGGTTTTCGTCAAGTTTCCTCAATCATTTTTCATCTTGAAAGCTTTCTCCCTGCAAAAAATTGGTGTGTCCTGCTGAAACTTGATATATCTACGTTGTTTTCAAGTAGTTTCCGCAACGAAAATTTGCTGAAAGCTGATCAAGTTTACGCAAATTTCGGTTTGCAGAAACTGTTCTGTTTTAGTATGCACATTGCTATACTGATAGTCTACCGCAAAGTTTTGATAAGTTTCCGCAATATTTTAGTTCTGTATCAGTTTGTACAATATGGTGTATACCAATTTTCAGCTTTGTGGAAACTTACTGAGACTTTATTATCGCCATGTAATTATAATAGGATGTTTGTGTTGCAATCAATATATAGAATTTTTAAAAAGATAACTGAAAACACTCGGACTAAATGCAAAGACAGCCTGTTACATGTATATTATAATTTGCGGAATGTGTTTTTCCCCTTTCGTTGTTAGTCTCACCCCCTCCCTTTGGAGGGATGGTGGTGGTGGTGGTGTCCATTAATTTGTACTAATGAAGTTTCACCTATAATGTGTCAGTATATTCTGGTAGATTATTGCAATATACATCAGTGGCGGATTTAGAAGGGGCGCAGGCGGAGAAATAAATGACAAAATCTTTTAATTTTTTTAATTACTTTATTGGGAGAACTTAATATTTCCCCCCCAAAAACCTTAAAATTTGGGTCATTTTATTAATTTCACCTTATTAAAATGATAGAAAATACATGTAGTACAAATGACTAAATAGGAGAAATATTTCAAGCCCCATAAAATTTGTAAAACCCAGGAGTTTCCGGGGGCTTCGCCCCCTGGGTCCCAACCAGGGCTTCGCCATGGACCCACTGCCTCATAAAGTGGCCCCCCGTAACCACAATTCCTGGATCCGCCCCTGTACATGTAGATATGAGGAGATACTGTCTGTATAAGTTGATAGCTCATCAAACGCACCTCCTGCGATGTGAAAGTGAAAATAGCTGCAATCCTCGCCGGCGGAATTATGGTAAGGTTCAATTTCAGCAACTATTTGCGATAATGTGCTCCACGAAGATTTCCTTAAAGATTACAATTATTCCAAATGAACCCTGTGCTTCCTAATCCCCGTAATGTAGTTCTTGTTCATCAGTGGCGGATCGAGAGGGTTGTAGTCACTCCACTTTACTTCCATAGTTTTAAACAAAACTGGTCATTTTACCAGTTTGCGATATTCACCCATCTTTGGGGCCGGGGCGGAATAGGCACAAACTTGGGTCGCAATCCGCTCATCCTTTAAACAATTCCTGGATGCGCCCTTGCCCACAGGCACCTTAAATATGGATATTACTACCCCCCCCCCACCTTTTTTCATATTTTTTTTTTGGTGGGAATAATTTCTCTGAAATGTATGAATTCGTAGTCTATTTCATCCCTCTTTCGATTCATGTAATCGTTTCACGCATTTTTGTAAGCTTTAGAGATTGGCCTTCTACCGGTATAGAGATTGGCCTTCTACCGGTATAATAAAATTCATTTTATTATATAGGTAACCATATAAAACACTCCTACCAAAAATGTAAACAAATATGTGCAATGCGAGTTTGAAAAATATGTATGTCTTTAAAAGTGATTGACTAGATATCAGGAAGCAAGCAAGCTCACTCCATGTCACTGTGCTACAACTAACTGAAATTCACTACATTATCCAAAATCCACCCAAAAAGAACCAAAACCTACCAACACTAAATACCAATATATATCCATGTGAGGTCAAGGTTTCAGGAGTGAAACAATGTGTTTTTTAAACTTTAAATCATTATGTTTTACTTTTGTAGGATATTCATAATGTTGAAATTGATTTAAAGCAATCAATTTTCAATTGGAGATACAAGGTACATGTATGCACATAAATGTACCACCCTGAATCTCATATCATATACCTTATTATAGCTGGCAAAATTATGAAATGAAATTTAATGTCACCACAGAATTTATAATTTCCATTTCTTTCTCTCAATTCACATGGAGACCTCCTTTTTTAGAGTCTTATTTTCTTTTACTTGAATGTTCTAAATTGAAATCTAAGGAATAATAATCTTGGAAGAAAAATCTACATGAAAATATTTTCTACTTTGAGAAACAAAATGACAAACATAACTGTTTTAAATGTAAGTCAGAAATAGAAAAATAATTCAATTTAATGCACTTACATATGTAATTGAAAGAAAATTCCTTTGAGTACATGATTTTAGAATGAAAATAAGATTAATATTCAAAAAAGTATTTCAATTTCTTTAAAACTTCGATCTTCAGATGATTTTCCATCCATTGACACCCCAAATGTATGATCACACACATTTAGCAGGAACATATGTTCCTCAAATCTCCTTCACATAACACTTGACTACTTTTGAAATGCAATTTAAGTCTTTTTAGAAATTAACAAAGATGAGTGTACAGATTCATACCCTAGCTGTTGATGATTGCTAAAACTGATCACTACTCAAAACTCTGAAACAAATCTTTATGGATTTTTTTGTATTTCACACACACACGCACACATACACGTACATGCATACACACATCAAAAATATCAACAAGACACTGACCTTACCAGTCACCCGAGTTATTTAGTTAAAAGTATTACTAACCTCAATATGAATGAAATCTAAATAATACAGTAACTTTTCTTGCTCTAGGCATGCATTTATATGCTAAATTCTAATATTCAGTAGAAGTATAATATAAGGTGTAATTCATTCCCCCAAAAGCGTCTATACTGATGAAACATTTTACAATTATAAACTTGATATACACTTTTAACACTATTTGGATCTGACCTTGAATCAGAACCCTGGAGTTGCAAGTGTCACAATTTTTGTACATCTCTTTCTGTTTTTCTTGACAATGCATCCATCATTTATAATATTCTAGTGTCAACAAAATTAAAGAAGGATTCTTTTAAATCATAAAGACATGTGATTACTATGACCATTTTGGTTCCATCTATTTTAAAGCTAGTATCAAAACCTTTAGATTCTAACATGTATATATAAACTGTGTTTTTAATTATCAAATACCCACAAAAAAAAACCCCAAAAACCAACCAACTTTTAGCTATTGATCTTAATCATAGTGTTTTATTTTGATAATTTAATTTACAGATACATGTATAAGTTGTCATAATGTCATTTAATTCTATTTTATTGTTGCATTCCTCTTCTTGCCCTTGTAAAGCACAATCTGATTAAAATAAGATCTTTGTTCCGCTCCGTTATTGTTATAAATAAGATCTTTGATCCGCTCCATAACAATAACGGAGCGGATCAAAGATCTTATTGAAACGACATAACAATAACGGAGCGGATCAAAGATCTTATTTTAATCAGATTGTGTAAAGCACCTTAAAGTAATAAACTGTTTTATATAAGGCTGCATGTATATAAATTTTATTATTATTATCACTGATCGAGGTCATGAAATTTACAATTACCTGTTCCTTCTTTACCTAAAAGCATCAATAGCATTAAGGAAGATGTTATCTAAATTTAAATGTTTTACACATAAACACTATATATCAAGTTTGGTTCCTCCTGGAGTCAGAATTTCTACCCTAGGAATCATGATATTTACAAGCTTGATGTTTTGTTTACTGTCACAACAGAAGCTGACCACTAGCAATAGGTCACATGAGAGAATCAATTGACCTAAAAATCTATTAATTAACATGATTGAAATGTTTTAATCTTTATATCCATGATAAGATATTCTTTATATATTTTATATTGAATTCAATTTGGTACTTTGACCTCTTTATTTTCAAAATAATTGGAATTATGTCTATATACACACATGTGAGAGTTGGCCTCCATGTGTCCAATGAAGAAATTATGAATAATGGAATGACAAATTAATGATTGTCTAATGCTTACAGGGATGGATCCAGGAATTTTTGAGAGAGGGGAATTTTACCATTAATTTCGGATTATCAAGGGAGGGGGGTCCACCCTCAAAATGTGTTATTTTTACTTTATTTTAGCAAAATTTCCTAAACCATCACCCCCTCTGGATCCACCACTGGGTAATCATTTACTCCTTCATTCTTGATTACAAACCTAAGGACACTAAATTGTAATTTCACATTTTTTTTTAATTTGATAATATTTCATTATCACACAACAGCAAAATTATGAAAGCATATACATGTACGTACAATAATAGCAAATTGATTGTTCTGACATATATCATTTGATATAAGAAAATTTGAACTATCATGCATATTATAGATTATCAGTCATCAAGTTTTTTGTTGTGTTTTTTTTTTCAAAGTAATTTCACATTTTGAATCTTGCTTATTAATTGATAAGTTGATATGGAATCAAATGACATGCATGCACGCAGAAGCTATGTGAAAAATGTCAGATCTTGTGTAGCAATTTGTAAACCCAATGATTACAAAGCCTATTAGTATTCTATATCAGTAAAAGAAAATCCTATTTTAATTCATATTTTGCAATAGATATGATAAAAGGAATAAGCATTTAATAATAATTATCAAAATCTATAGTTTAAAATTGAAAAACAATATCATAAAAAATATAACATATATTTTACACATGCATTTTTGTAAACTTTACAAAAGGAACAGATTTCCCCCCTGAATTTATATAAAAATCAGTATTATGTCCTGTGACATTTTGTTATTATGCTTTAATAAACTTCTAATATTGACTTTGTCCTTGCATGGTCATTTTGTCCATTTTTTTTTTATATCTGTACCCAGGTTTTGTCTTGTGACTTTTACCCCAACTAATCCCTTTGTGTATAATACACATGGGATGTTCTTTACTGCTCAGCAAGCCCCTGGCTTTGTTTCTCATTGTTCCTTATCTACAATTACTGGGTGAATGACTTTGTGAGGTTGTAATTTGCCATCTAATACTTTTATAAGCATTTCATATCATGATCAACATATCATGCTATTTCAGTCAATATTATAAATAATTCATTTGATACATAATATGTAATATTGTAGGCTTATATGGTGATATTTGGAAAATAATGGCAAAGCAATTCTCAGCATGAACATTGAAAATTATGTTGCAATATACATCACCCAATACAAAGGCAAAGGATACATTTTAATTTTTACGTTTAAATTCATATGAAATATTGTGAAATTCATAATCATGTGAATGCATAGCTGCAGAACTGTAGCTCTCTGAGAAAATATTAATTGGTAAAGATCTGTCCCAATATTTTCTCAGAGAGCTACAATTCTGCAGCTAGTGAATGTGGTTAACTTATACTACCATTAAGATATGTAATCTCTTTCTAATATTTGTTTAATTTGTACATTTTTCATATTGTACAACAAAGTATAATTTAATGCACATTAATCCTCGGTTTATAATAATTTTTTTAAATTATTTTTTTTTTAGGCTTAATTTTTTTTATTTATTTGTACAAATAGAAATTAAGTGCATCATAATATATACTTTTAAAGGTAAGATGTACAATTGATATATAATCACTCATACCAACCATTCATACTCCACTCAAACATTTCAAAACTATGGATTATAAATTTTGATTAGTGAAAAATTTGTTAATTTCTATAAGGTCATCTCAAATCTTTTAAAATCATTTTAGTGACTTTTTGGGGGAAAACACCCGAAACACTTTTAAAGCCAATTTAAATGGTACAGGTCAAGCATATTTTGCTTTTAGGCCAAATCTTTGTAAGATCATTTGTGCACTTTGACAATTATTTCTAAATATTCGGGCTAGTATAATGAAGAAGTATGGATGTTTCAATTTTCATTAAAATTTAATACCAAAACCATATCTCCTTTGCTTGACCAAAAAAGCCCCCCCCCCCCCCCCCCCTCCACACACACACACACACAGAGTGAGGTCTAGATCCGCCACTGTTTAATCTGTGATTTGGGGGCAAAGTTGGATCAATTTCATTTTATGAACAGGTCCAGTGGTACGATGGATTTTTCATTTTCAAGACAAATTAATAGAAATATAAATTGTTAGCCAGTAAAAATAAGTAATGATTTAAATCAGATACTTGGAACAGTGTTGATGTTAACAGGGACCTATATACTAGTTAGTATATAGGTCCCTGATGTTAACTTATGAAATTCTTATATTGTATACAAGATATTATCCAACTAACAGATAGACTTTTGCAATTATATCTTATGCATTATGAACTGTAGCTAAACAATATCACTATTAAAATCTTATGTCCATTTCCATGTAGTTGGGAATCAATTAAGCTTTCCTGGTTCCGATTTTGATTTAATTTTTATTTTGTGAACATAAATCAATATTTGTCTAATCACAGGAACCGGTAATTTTGTCTGTAATGATAATAATGAGAGTCTATACGATACCACCCACCCCCCCACCCGTGTTTTTATTAGGAGGTGGTATTGAATAGGTTAACGCTATTTGGTACCGCTTGCAGGGCGGCGACCACGAGTTACCTGCCCCTATGATGCTAATACATCCATTATAACACACGGTACCTAATATGCATTAAAAAAAAATATATGTTTATGCATAGAATTACCATTTTTCTCAATTCACTGCAACAGTGTATCATTCTTGTTAACAATGTAGATTATTAATATATGTCAGGGTTTTTTGATACTTGCTTATGTAATATATGTCTCTTGATTTAGACGCGGGTTGTGTCGAAAATCTGAGTTTTAAATAATCAACAGTGTTGTGCTTCTCATTTTTAGAACCGATTGATTTGAATATGATTGAAAGTATTCATGTTTCCTACGTAATTGATAATAAATATACATGTGTTTGCCAACCACAATGGAGCTCCAACATGACCTATTTTACCTAATATTGGTCTATCAAGAAATAAGTATAAAAGAATTGACACACGACGATTATTCGTACGAATCATTGTGAATTATAAATTGGCACGAGGGATAACTCGTACCTACATAAGATGAGATAACTCGTGGTCGTCACCCTGTAAGCGGTACCAGATAGCCTCGACCGTTTTATATGCTCACTATATATGTCATCTTCATATATAGATGTGTAATTGTTTGCAAAAAGAGGAGACATCTAAATTCCTAATAAAAATGATAATTACATTTAAATCATAATTGTGCACTTCATGTACTTTTTACATGCAAAATCATTTCATATATAATTATATGTTTTTTGTACTTTCTGTCCATATCTGTAAATCTGTCCGTCACAAAGTCTTAAATTGTGCATTAAAATGCTTCTCCTCCTGTATGGATTATCTGATAAACTTGAAACTTTGTACAATGCTTCATTGCCATTTGCAGATGTGCACATTGTTGGGAGAGGATTTATTGTTATCCTAAAAGTTATAGTGGTTCGATCCAAGAGGGATGCGGGTGTAAAATAGCTTGTGACCATTTCTCCTAGTTGCAAACATATTGGAGAGTCTTGAATTTATTTATTTTTTTACAATACTTCATTATCATTTAATGATGTCTAGATTTCTCTGACCCAGGAATCTAATATTTTCTTAAAATCTACAGTGAATCAAAAACAAGTATTTTAAGTGTTGTTTTTTTTACCCTTTATTGAATAATCTTTGTAAAATTGCATGTGCAAAAGTAAAGATGCTTTGAAAATTCAATTACAAAATTAAACATTTCACTGGTTTGTTAATAGGTACTCACTACACTAAAGCTTTATGACACTATGTTACAAGATGGCGATTTAAATGTTTTGGGAAAGTATTTGTATTGATCGATTTATTCGTCTATAACACCATAGCTAAGTGGTTAATTAATAAAGCATTGGGCAAGAGAGAGAGAGAGAGAGAGAGAGAGAGAGCATTGGGCTGGTGAACTACAGATCTTGAGCTCAAATCCACCAGTCTTTTGTTCATGTGTTGAAATAATATTTTTGAAAATCATGTTTTTATCCAAATTTGCATTTTTTGCTGTTTTTGGCATACACTCTTATTGTATATCATCAGATCTTTTTTAAAATATTAAATCAATTTGCACTGATTTGAGAAACTATTTCCCGGTGTAGTGAGCCACCTTAAATGTAAACATAAAAAGACTCCAGTCTTTGTTTACATGACACAGCATGAAGGCTAAAATATTGCTTTTATTCCTGCATCCAGAAGGTTAAAATTTTGGCTGTGAACACAGATTCAGTTATACTTTTCATGTTTAACATTTAAAAAAAATGAAAACAAAATTTAAAAAAACAAAACAAAAACGTAAACGTCCTGCTTGAGAATTTTTCACTTGTATGGAGACGTCACCATTGCCAGTGAAGGGCTGCAACATTTAGGTCTATGCTCGGTGCTTATGCCCCTTTGAGCAGAGGTGGATTAATATTGTGTCACACATTTAGGTAATGTCATATAACTGTAAACAATGTCTCTAGAGGATTTGGGTGTTGCTCAACCGGAAATTTAATAAATTAATGCATAAGATTGGGTCATACTTCTTTTTGGACTAGAACATCCAGGACTGAACTTTCTTAGGGTCGAGATGTCTGTTAACCGTTTATTCGTATTTACCTGTCAAAGTCTTTTTGACGCTTAAGGTATAGGAGAAAGTACTTTGACTTCAGAATGAATGTGATTGTCAGAGGGAGAATGATGGACCGAAGCATGCATTTTGTAAAATGATTCTTGTGTTGTTAAATCTTCGAGAATCTTGTTGGAGATGTCTGATTCGGTTCACGAAACAACTTAGTATCATCTAGCAGTAGCAGATTTCACCGTAAGCACTTAATTAACACTAATTTTAATATATTGTAACTGTAAGCTAGGCTATTCCAAAATTCCACAACATATCGGAGGAACCGGTAATTTAGCCTGTACATAATGATAAGAGTAGGGGTATATACCACACACCCCTAATAAAAGCACTGGGATTACTGAATCAGAATGACAATTGGGGTGGGGACGATAAAAGCAGAATTTTCGAATTATTTTGAAGCGAAGTTTTGAGTAAGAAATGGTGCCATTCCTTTGGGGTTATTTTTTTCGTTGGGGATAGTACCATAGGGCCTACTATTATTATTACAGACAAAAATACCGGTTCCTGTGAATATTCACACCTGACGACCTGTAAAGGGTTGTAAATAGTGAATGTGAACAGCTGCATGTAAATAAGTTAGTGTTCTAACTGCATAATTTAATACCGTTCAATTTTATTCTAATATTTTTGTGATAGGGTTATATGTATACAATTAAAATTGCATGGGAAAGAGTTTAGTAATGCAGAGCTCTAATATAATTTAATTTCTCATGTTGTTTAGACATTTATCCATTAACACATGTATAGGTCTACATAATTTAGGAGTGTAATTACTAGATATAAAGTTAAGGTAACTCCATACTCGCAGTTTTATCTGATACAAGTTTAAATTGTGTATTCATTTCCATTCATTAGAGTTAAAACTAACAAATTATCAAATAAAATACATAGGTCATCACACTTTTTAAGATGTGAGACGTACATAATCAGAATCATATATCACCGTCAGAAAATTGCAATTTTCATTAAACAGCGTTATCAAAATCTCATAGAAACTGGTTATGATGATATGGTAGCATTCATAACAATTTCATGAAACTGTATCTTCACAAAAATATACAAAATGTATGTAAAAAATAAAGGAAATCATCGCATAATAGACTTGATAAAGAAATAAATAGAAACAGAGTTATTGCCCTTGGATTCAATATTTTGAAACTCATCATTGATTATTCATCTATAACTTAGACTTTTGAAATATTTTATTCTTAACAAGATTTTTTACAATAACTATAGTAAAAGACTCCAACAAAATTTATATTCCTATCATGCATAAATCTAAATAAATCATTGATTTTGCAAAATCTGATGACATCACAGGAGGGTGGAATTACTTTAATGTCATTCCTTAGCTTGCAAGTACATTCTTAAGAATCATGACAAACAACACTCTTTAAGATACAATTTTCTGCTTTATTACTATATTCATGGGATAAAAGTCCCCATCCTGTGTTTTATTTGGGATATTTATTCCCATTCATGCTCAAATAGGATATTCACTGCCATTTCATGTTCATTATGGGACATTTCCTCCTATGGGACATTGTATCCCATTTTGAATTTAAATATGGGAGTTAAAATCCTATGGGAGAAATTATATTTTCTCTCCCATGGGATTTTTGGTGGGAGTGAAAATCCCCCAAGTGGGATTAAAAATCCCTCCAAAATCCCATGGGATTTTTTGATTTCAGGTGAAATATCTTAAAAACTACAATAGTTACAAGTGTAAATGTTGGTGCATGTCTTGTGGACATAAAATCCCATCTTTTTTTGTAAAGGGTTTATTTGTATCCTTAATAAAAGGGTTGGCGAAACTCCGGACTTTTGTCGTGTCCAGAGTTAAATGTCGCACTGTTCTTTTCTTTATGTTAAAGAGATACATGTATAACTTATTTGAATAAATAGTAAAACAGCTGGCCATATAAACTACAACATCGATCATTTCACAATTACGCAATGTTATAGAACACAGGTTTTTACGCCTTCTCTTCATTGTGCAAGAGTATCGTACAAATATGGTAACCGATTTTTGCCAATAATAGCTGAACACATCATTTATTCATAGTCACCTGGTTAACAACAGTTACCAAGTAAACGAAAGCAATCTAGTTTTCTAAACATGGGAAATTAATTACCTCTAATAAAACGGATTAATTGTCATAACAATACATATGTCAGAGTCTAAGTTAAGACGGGGATTTCAGAAGATCGAATTCAGTCGACCTTTTGCCACACGTGAAGAATCATGTTTATCAAGGGTTTACTCCTAACACTTTTCATTACTCTTATATTTGGACGCTTGATTTTGGGTGAACAAACCGATAAGGAAAATTTAGATGACTGTTTTCCGAAACAATGGATGAACATGGAAGAGATTCTGTTTAGATCTGACGTGGTGTTGTGGGGAAAGGATACAGACCATGCTAAGTTACGTCATCAGCATGCTTTGGATTCTCGGTTTGAGGTTTATTGTGTTCTGAAAGGTAACAACTACAAAGTGCCTGGTGAAATCATAATAGAAAACATCGACGTTAAAAACCCGTTTTCAGCATTCTCTCACCAGAGGGCGTGTGAGGAGCGCACGGAACTCTGGGTAGAGAATGCCGTGTTCAGCAGTCACTCTACAAACGGAAGTTGGTCGAGAATATATCGTTGGCCTTATTCTCATGACCAGCGGCTTCATGACGTATGCTGACGTCAATAAGATGCAGAAGTCTGCTTTCCCGCCTACACCCGCCAATTTCGGTCGTCTGGTAAAGACTTGCGAGTTATTCACATGGAAACCAACGGAAAAAGCGCGCGTTAATCTGTGTCCGGTCGCTAATGTCAATGAAACCTGCAGTAGTTTGACCACTACCCCTGTTCCACTATCAACTGAAGGGCCCTCCTTCTTTGATATGCTGTTTGGTGGCTTTGCAAGTGGCGCAATCAGGGAAATTTCGTCGTTCTTCATGACGTTAGGAGCAAGTATTTCTGTGGCCTACGTTATCAATATTGTTTGAAATTGGAAGAAAACAACACCTTTACCTCATCATACACGGATAAAGCTTCTCTCTGTTATATGCGTCATCGAAGTATGCCTATACCCTATTTAATGTTGATGGTAATCGTTCTTTGATATTGAATACAAGTGTAATTTTCTAGGTCTCCATACATACCAAACAAGGTTCTTGATTTAATTAATCAGTGTGGTGTCACGTGTAAATACAAATTATACCCAATTATGAAATATGCAGTAATTGCTATATAGTAAATAAATGATAAACATTTTGAAAGGTCCGATTTTATTTTGTGTTTCAAAGCTACAGTGTATTAGCAGAACTGATTACAAATAGAGTGAGACTACATTTATAGTGCTACAATGAATGTACATTCTGTTAAAAATATTTTGTTTTTAAAAAACTAAATCACTCCTGAGGAAAGTAATTAGAACTGTAACGTACATATGTACAAATGTAAATGTTACAAGTTACTGTTCTGTAAGAGTGAAATCACTGTGTGGAGGGCTTTTGCAGACGCAGCAGTTCGGATTTTCTTGCTAAGACTGAAAGGGTACGTGACAAGCACAGTTACCTACTAAAGACGGAAAAACAAGAAAGGAAACATGGATTTCAAATTGGAGATGTTATCCAAATTCCATCTTTTCATGCAAACTGCATGGGAAAGATTATTATGCATGGATTGGGCTGCCGAGGCAACTCGTGCGCAGCTCTCAACAATACTGACCTAATTAACAGTGGTTCTACCATCACCTTCGACATAAACGAATGCCTCTTTACCTATATATGAGTCATAATTTCATAGAAATGCACAACGTGATCAATTTCCAATACATGAAGAATCTCCTGTAGTTTATTTCACAAACAGACAAATATGCGATATATTTTTAAAATCTATCTGTCGTATCATTCTTTTGTTCGAACGCGCGATTATTTTTCAGGAATGGAGCGTTTGGAACGGTCAACCTTTATATGTTTAAATGCTTTCGATCTATAGCAAGTCACCTCTGAAATTAGTTGCTCATCTACATCAGCATGATAAAGACGGGTAGCTGCTGACGCCCGTAATTCAAGTGGTTTGCTCTAAATATATGTAAACCTCCTTTCTTGCAAAGGTTGAACATTAAATATGCAAACTTATGCTTGCAGAGGGGCTGTGCAGAATACCATTGGTTTTCGGTTGGAAAGTGGATGGAGATAATAAGCATCACTTAGTTTTACATTAGAGCACTTGCTCATATTTAACGATACACCGATCAGGTAATTCTTTGTTTCATATGCCCGAACACACATTTTTGAAACTTTTCTGTGTTTGAAGACTGACTGCGGTAGCTCAGTGGTAGAGCATTCGCCTCGTAACCGGGTGATCAAGCCCCGCTCGTGCCATGGTCACGTCAAACCTGAGACGTTAAAATAGTTAGCGATTGCTCCTTCGTCAAACACTCGGCATTTAGAAGTGAGAGTAACGGATCTTTCGGGTATGACGTTAAGAATGGAGGCCCCGTGTCGCGGCAGTCGTTGGCACGATAAAGAACCCTCCCTGTTACGGCCCTTAGCGCTGAGCATAGGTCTAAATAGGTGGTACTTCACCTACAGCTGGTGACGTCTCAATATGAGTGCTATTAGGTCCCCATCACATAACAAAATTGTGAAATTTATAAACCCTAGGTTTAGGACCCCAAGTGGAGCTAAATTGGTCATACATTGAAAATACGGTATATCTTTGAAAAACTTCTTTACTTCCAGAGAGCAAGGTGGCAAAATGTTTGCATTATTATAATGAGTCATCTACTATAGTTGTGAATTGTTTACTTGAATTATAAGCATATGAGGTGCAGTGACTCCTTCCTTCTTGTCCAATGTAATTTTGTCCTGTTTCAATTTATGTTAACTCTGTCGTTAGGCTCACCTGAGCTGAAAGCTTTTAAAGTGAGCTTTTCTGATCGCCTGTTGTCCGTCGTCTGTCTGTCTGTAAACTTTTTACATTTTCGACTTCTTCTTCAGAACCAGTGGGCTAATTTCAAGCAAACTTGGCCAAAAGCATCCTTGGGTGAAGGGCTTTCAAGTTTGTTCAAATGAAGGGCCATGTCCCATTCAAAGGGGAGATAATCACAAAAATGCTAAAATAGGGTGGGGTCATTTAAAAATCTTCTGAAGAACCACTGGGCCAGAAAAGCTGATTCAAGTTTGTTACAATCACGGGGGTCGGATGGGGCCACAATAGGGGGATCAAAGTTTTACATAGAAATATATAGGGAAAATCTTTAAAAAAATCTTCTCAAGAACCATTGGGCCAAAGAAGTTGACATTTACATGAAATCTTTCTGACATAGTGCAGATTCAAGTTTGTGAAAATCATGGCCTCCAGGGGTAGGTTGAGGCCACAATAGGGACTATAGCTTTTACATGCAAATATATATGGAAAGTCTTCAAATATGGACCAAGGTGACTCAGGTGAGCGATGTGGCCCATGGGCGGCTTGTTCCCTTACGTGTGTAACATCTTATGCGCTGTTGGGGCTCTGAATTAGAAATAATTCTATTTTATGACATCCTAAAACTTGTAATAGTAAAAGACAAGTTTTAGACTAATTTTTAGCATAATTATGTATTGAAATCATTGTGTGAATTTCTTCCATTCCTCTAGACACATTTTTTCTTGCTATACAAGAAATACAGAGTATATCCTAGATGTATGTACTATCCCAATTCAGAATGATCTGACATTAAAAATAATGTTTACTTAGGTTTGTTTTAAATCCACTAAAATACTGAAACAGAATTTGCAAGATGTAGCTCAATAACACATCTTATTCTGTGTCATTGTTATCTTATTGAGCAGTATAAAGTCATTGTTGAACAGGTGAGTATAAAACTATAGGTAAAGAGTACAGGCTATTGAGATCTCTATAAAGAATTGTGTATGTACCAGTAGTGTGTCATTGTGATGCACTTTTCTCTATACAGCTAACCATGTAGTATTGAGATACGGGTACCACATATTAATTGAAATGGGGGGGGGGGGGGGGGGGGTAAGTGTCCCCTTGGCACTGCACCGAGTTTCCCTATATGTTCTGAGAAACATCGTTTTAAAACCTATTCAAACGTTGTGAAATATTTTTACTGGCATTTTTAATGGTTTAATCCATATGTAGCGGTCAGCAGGGTTCGATCACCGGTGGGCAGATAGCTCAGTTGGTAGAGCACCGGACTAGAGGTTCAGGGGGCCCGAGTTCGAATCCCGGTCTGGTCCGTTGCATTTTCTCCCTTCCTGTTACACATATATAAACATTATGTGCTTTGTGTGTTCGTAATACATCGAGAAATTACATGCTTATCGTTAGGCGTTGTTGTAAATTTATTCTCAGTAACCTTACGAGTGTTGTGCATTATATTTTTTGTGTAAAGCAAATTGTTTTCTAAGAGCAATACGTACTGATACTGTGACACACGTCGATTGGTCTTTTGTTTACAAAAACTGAACAAATTCAAGCTAGATATTTTGTTGTCAATATTTAGCGCATGCACAATAGCATAGTCCTACAGTTGCGGGTAGATTCTATTACAACAGTGGATCTACATAGGCTAGCTTAACTATGACATCATAATATAACACGTAATGTGATGTCATAATAGAGAAATGACATCAGCTTTCTTTTTTTTTTTCCTAGAGTTATCTTCCTTGACAAAATTTCTTCTTCATACAAAGGTCTCTTATTTTGGCTTACGTTTATTAGATAAAAGCATGATATCAGGGTCATTTATTAAAGATGTGACAGTTTAGACGAAACAGTTTTAGGGCAAATTTCTCATTGAAATAATTTTTTTTTTAACTTGAAAGAACAAAAAACAGACTCTGCAGGATTGCTCAAGTTAACATCCTTACTGGCCATTTAAGGTTTTTTTTTTCAACAATTACTTATATTTCACATCAAATTTCCTTAAAATACAATTCTAGTCTTTATTTGGAATCAAAATCATGTTTATCATTCAGTTCTGGGTTTTTTATTCCATTTACAAATTTACCAAGGGGAAGAACTCTGCTGGAAACAGTGATGTGAAGAGGGCAGTTTTTGTTCACTCATTTCAAGATATGATTAACAATAACTCCCCGTGTATGATACATCATTTTAATCGGAAAATCTGAAATTTTTAAACAGTATAGGTATTTCATGATGTCGTAGAATTTCCGCAGTCTTTAACCACAAATCAGCTTGAAACTTGAATTTTCCAGGCAAGATTTTTTTTTTTTGTTTATTGTGTATAAATATAATGTTTATGCTTAAAATATGAAGTTTATACTTAATTTTATTGAAATTAAAGGTCATCAATTAGTAAATATGTCAGAAGTATTCTTAGCATTGGTCGAGTATGATTGCAAGAAATTTCTCCACAGCCGTAAATTTTCTATGAAAGTTTTTTGCAAACCAAATCATACATGTCACTACACCAAATCATACAAAATGTCACTCTACCAAACCATATAAAATGTCACTCAACCAAATCATACAAAATGTCTCTCCACCAAACCAAACAAAGTGTCACTCCACCAAACCATACAAAATGTCACTCCAACAAACCATACAAAGTGTCTCCCCACCAAACCATACAAAATGTTACTCCACCAAACAATACAAAGTGTCACTCCACCAAACCATACAAAGTGTCTCTCCACCAAACCAAACAAAGTGTCTCTCCACCAAACCAAACAAAGTGTCACTCCACCAAACCATACAAAATGTCACTCCATCAAACAATACAAAGTGTCACTCCACCAAATCATACAAAGTGTCATTCCACCAAACCATTAAAAGTCTCACTCCACCAAAACATACAAAGTGTCTCTCCACCAATTCATACAAAGTGTCACTCCACCAAATCATACAGTGTCTCCACCAAATCATACAAAGTGTCACTCCACCAAATCATACAAAGTGTCACTCCACCAAACCATACAAAGTGTCACTTCACCAAACCATACAAAGTGTCACTCCACAAAACCATACAATGTGTCTTTCCACCAAACCATACAAAGAGTCACTCCACCAAACCATACAAAGTGTCACTCCACCAAATCATACAAAATATTACTCCACCAAATCATACAAAGTGTCACTCCATCAAACCATACAAAATGTCACTCCACCAAATCATACAATGTGTCACTCCACCAAATCATACAAAGTGTCTCTCCACCAAACCATACAAAATGTCACTTCACCAAACCAAACAAAGTGTCAATCCACCTAACTATACAAAATCTCACTCCACCAAACCAAACAAAGTGTCACTCCACCAAACCATACACAATGTCACTCCACCAAACCATACAAAGTGTCACTCCACCAAATCATACAAAGTGTCTCTTCATCAAACCATACAAAATGTCACTTCACCAAATCATACAAAATGTCACTCCACCAAACCATACAAAGTGTCTCTCCACCAAACCATACACAATGTCACTCCACCAAACCATACAAAGTGTCACTCCACCAAATCATACAAAGTGTCTCTCCATCAAACCATACAAAATGTCACTTCACCAAATCATACAAAATGTCACTCCACCAAACCATATAAAGTGTCCCTCCACAAAACCATTAAAAGCGTCACTCCACCAAATCATCACTCCAAACACCACACAAAGTGTCACTCCACCAAATCATACAAAATGTCACTCCACCAAATCATACAAAATGTCACTCCACCAAACCATACAAAATGTCACTCCACCAAATCATTCAAAGAGTCACTCCACCAAATCATACAAAGCATCACTCCAACAAACCATACAAAGTGTCACTCCACCAAATCATACAAAATGTCACTCCTCCAAACCAAACAAAGTGTCATTCCACCAAACCATACAAAGTTTCAGTCCACCAAATCATACAAAATATCACTCCACCAAATCATACAAAGTGTCACTCCATCAAACCATACAAAATGTTACTCCACCAAATCATACAAAATGTCACTCCACCAAACCATACAAAATGTCACTACACCAAATCATACAAAGTGTCACTCCTCCAAACCATACAAAATGTCACTTCACCAAACCAAACAAAGTGTCACTTCACCAAACAATACAAAGTGTCACTCCACCAAATTATTCAAAGTGTCACTCCACCAAATCATACAAAGCATCACTCCAACAAATCATACAAAGTGTCACTCCACCAAATCATATAAAGTGTCACTCCACCAAATCATACAAAATGTCACTCCACCAAACCATACAAAGTGTCACTCCACCAAATCATTCAAAGAGTCACTCCACCAAATCATACAAAGCATCACTCCACCAAACCATACAAAGTGTCACTCCACCAAATCATACAAAATATCACTCCACCAAATCATACAAAGTATCACTCCATCAAACCATACAAAGTGTCACTCCACCAAATCATACAAAGTGTCATTCCACCAAACATTACAAAATGTCACTCCACCAAACCATGCAAAGTGTCACTCCTCCAATCATACAAAATGTTTCACCACCAAACCATACAAAATGTCTCTCCACCAAATCATACAAAGTGTCACTCAGCCAAACCATACAAAATGTCACTCCACCAAACCATACAAAGTGTCTCTCCACCGAACCATACAAAATGTCACTCCACCAAATCATACAAAATGTCACTCCACCAAACCATACAAAATGTCACTCAACCAAATCATACAAAGTGTCACTCCACCAAACAATACATAGTGTCACTCCACCAAATAATACAATGTGTCACTCCACCAAATCATACAAAGTGTCACTCCACCAAACCATACAAAATGTCACTCCACCAAATCATACAAAATGTAACTCCATCAAACCATACAAAGTGTCTCTCCACCAAATCATACAAAGTGTCTCTCCACCAAATCACACAAAGTGTCACTCCACCAAACCATACAAAGTGTCTCTCCACCAATCTCCTCTCACTCTCTCTTTCTCTCTACATTTACTTCCTCTTTCTAAATTCATGATAGAAATTCAACGCTTGATCAAAACATACGATCAGTAATAAGTTTGGATGGATGTAATTTATATATTGAAGAAAACAAAATATAAAAACATGCACCTATTTAATGATAAAAATGACGATACATGAAGAAATGCATGATAAACATAAGTGAGACAAGATAAAGGAATACGGAACACTGAGGCAGGATGGGTAATATATCTTCAATTAGAAAATCAACTACTCTACTATTACAATTACATACAGACAGATTGAGTTTCTGAACACATTGAAATGGCCACAATGAACACACTGCTACTGTCCTTCAGGCAGTGTTATCCACGCTCTGCTTTACGCTACAACAATCTCACTTCTCTTTCTTCTCCTCCTTTGTGGGGGTGGATGGGGTCTACAATAATAGCAGCTGTGAATAACTGGTAGATGATTGACTGTGAAGTTGGACAAAAATCATAAAGCTCAGAAAAGTAGTTTATGAATTTCAACCCAAATTCTTTTCTTTCTTTTTGTTTCTATTCTGACTTGTTACAACCCAAGCAATGAAGCACATATCATTCAAGTATATGTACCCCTCCCTCCACATTTGTAACACAGTTTGTTGTATGGTGTATAAATATGTACAAATACAGATAATTAATGCAGTGTTAGGTAATACTAAGACACAATGTCCTTTGTTTAATTAAATCATACTCATTTTCTATAAGACGCTCACATCACAATACAAAATTTAAAAACTTTAACTTTCAGTATGCCTTGCCAGTCCGAAAATATGAAAAGTTTATAAAGATTCATAAATTAAACAAAGTTTAATGTAAACATCATCTTTCTCTTCTGGAGAACATTGTATTTACATTGTACATTGATATCTAGTGTATACAACCTTGCGAGGCCTGCCTATTGCCTGCTGCATCAGGACATAGTAATTCTATAGGAGATCAAAATGTAAGAAGTGCAGTTTGAAATGTCTCATTGTTGGAATGTCAAAGAAAAGATTGGCTTATTCCACACCAAAGTGTTTCAACTGCTTCTAAATATGATGTCAGCAGTGTTGCACAAGATGTAAGAGAATATTTATAAATGTAACTATAATTCCTTTGAAGAAATCCTATAGGACAGTTAAAGTGGTGGATTCCTTTACCAAAACGGAGCTTTGCTTGAAAAAAAAAAGAAAAGAGAAAACATCTAACAAAAAACAAGAGGCCCAAGGGCCTAGAATCGCTCTTCTGATAAATTGTACAACCCCACCATTTCTATTCTTAGCCTCTTAGTATTCTAAATCTTTAGTTAAATCCTAAGAATTCAAAAAAAGTAGGTCAATGTGACCTACTTTTTGGTTTACACATTTTGAGAACCCAAGAAATATCAACTGACAAAGTTTGATGATTTTAAGCCAATTAGTATCTGAATATTGAAATATAGCTGTCAAATTCCAATCGTAGGTCATGGTGACCTACTTTTTGGTCAGCGAACTCCGAACATGCAAGACCCATCAACTGACAAAGTTTGATGACTGTAGGTCAAATAGTATCTGAAATATATAAATATAGCCGTCAAATTCCAAGAGTAGGTCAAGGTGACCTACTTTTTGGTCGACACACTCCATAGATTCAAGATTCATCAACTGTCAAAGTTTGATGATTGTAGGTCAATTAGTGACTGAAATATATAAATATAACTGTCAAATGCCAAAAGTAGGTCACAGTGACCTACTTTTTTGTCGACACAAACCGAAGACTGAAGACGCATCAACTGACAAAGCTTGATGATCCTAGGTTTTACAGTGCCCAAAATATGCATCTAAAATTGAAAATGTGAAATTTGAATATCTGCAAAATTCAAAAAGTAGGTCACTGTGACCTACTTTTTTTATAAATATGTTTCAAGGCCTCAAGATGCATCAACTTACAAGATTTGATGATTCTAAACCTCTCGGTATTTGAAATAACAACTTAAAATATATCTATAAATGATAAGCCATAAAATTCAGAAAGTAGGTCACGGTGACCTATTTTTCAGTTGACGCATTTCAAGGTCCCATGATCCACCAACTGACAAGTTTTGATGATCATATGCTTCAAAGTGTCCAAGATATGCATCAAAATTAATTTTAAAATAAATACCTGCAAAATTCAAAAAGTAGGTCACTGTGACCTACTTTTGAGACAACTTGACACAAGGTCCTAAGATGCATCAACTGTCAAAATTTGATGATCCTAGTCCTTATAATGACTAAAATATCCAAGATTTAAGCAAATATAAATTTAGGTCAACTTTGAAGTGACCTTGAGACCACGACCTTTGCCCCAGGGTAATGCCTTGAACAATTTTTAATCTACAACATATCCTCATCTTTATGTGTAAGTTTGGTGATAATCTGCCCAGTGGTTCTTCAGAAGAAGATTTTTTAGCAACCACTACTTTTGTTTGTATTTTCCTGATTATCTCCCCTTGTTAAAGAGTCACATCCCTCTATTTAGTATGTATGAAAGCCCTTGGGCCAATGATACCCTGTAACAAATTTGAAAAAAATTGGCCAAGGGGTTCTTGAGTTATAGCCCTTTTTCTAAAAAGTTTACGCACACCGCACAAATGGCCATAGCATTAGCTCTTTGAGCCTTTGGCTCAGAAGAGCTAAAAACCCAAAAAACCACTACCCCCAATCCAACCCCCCCCCCCCCCCCCCAAAAAAAACAGCAACAAAGAAACATAGCATAACAATATGACATAATATTCATTAATGGTCTCAATCCTTTTTCCTACATAAATATATTTTAAAATGAGAAATATCCTTTCATTTATCATGAATCTATTACATCTCTCTCTTCACACAAACACAACAGCACAGCATGTTTTGTTTTCCCCGTTGACAAGCTTACCACACAAACACTTGCCCACGTTAGACTAACCTAGATAAGAACGGATGTTCATCTCCGAGTGCTTATTCAGTAGGTCAAATACCTAGAAATTCCAATTTTTAGAAATGCGTGGGACACATTTTAAAACTTTTTTTTTAAACTTTTGGTTTCGTACCATAGGTCTAGGTGTTTTAAAGCTGCCTTTTGGTCGTCCTCTAGGACGCTTTGGTTTGGGCTCTGCATCTTCTGGCTACAAATGCACAAAGACAAATTCAATTCTTCACTGAACAAAGGAAAATTTGCTGCAGCAAGCAGCACACCGTTGTTTGTTTCACTGTTGCACAAGTCCAATGCGCAAAATAGTTCTGTACCCAATATTAGTAAATTTCTTCAGAATACAAAAAATGAATCATTCAGTATACAAAAAATTAACAAAAGGATATCTCTCAAAAGATCTTAATCATTTTTATTCATTAATTAGCTTCACGATCGAGAGAAATTTATTTGAATACTGATGATTTTTTTTTAAATTTGCGAAAGTTAAAATTCGTAAACAATTTATCACAACTAAATTGTGCAGATTATGATATTTTACAAATAACGAAATTAATTCTTTTTCAAATATCGGGTACATGGAAATCGAAATGCAAATGTGGCCACTCAACAAAGAGATAACATCGCATTCAATGCAAATGTTGTTTTGGTTTGGCCCTCGTGTCTCTCCATGCCTTTGTTAGCAATAGCGGGATCAAACACGTGACAAAGAAAATTCCCATCTTACCTCCTCTTTCTTTTCCTTTCGGGGTCTTTCTCGACCCCTCTTCTTGCAAGGCCTGCCTCTTGGTCCCTTGGGTTTCACCTCCTAAAACATGTACAATGAGAATATTCAGTGTCCTGTAAAACATGGCTGCTGCATATGGACATAGTAATTCTATAGGAGATTAAAAGATTAAAATGTAAGAAGTGCAGTTTGAAATGTCTCGTTGTTGGAATGTCAAAGAAAAGATTGGCTTATTCCACACCAAAGTGTGTCAACTGCTTCTAAATATGATGTTAGCGGTGTTGCACAAGATGTAAGAGAATATTTGTAAATGTAACTATAATTCCTTTGAAGAAATCCTATAGGACAGTTAAAGTGGTGGATTATTCTACCAAAACAGAGCTTTGCTTGAAAAAAAGAGAGAAAACATCTAAAACAAGAGGCCCACAGGCCCTTATCGGTCACCTGAATACTAGTGAAAAGTATCACTACTTCCATGGGCTATGAAATCTAGAAAATTTTTCCTGTTCTGAATATCTAAGCTAAATTCTAATGTTCAGAAACAGTATAAAACAAGAGGTACTGTGAGCAATGCTCACTAAGAATACCCCCCGCTTACCCCAATCTCCCAA
Organism: Ostrea edulis; assembly: GCF_947568905.1. Taxonomy (NCBI): domain Eukaryota; kingdom Metazoa; phylum Mollusca; class Bivalvia; order Ostreida; family Ostreidae; genus Ostrea; species Ostrea edulis. The sequence goes on from NC_079170.1 coordinate 50,856,131, forward strand.
AGGGTGTTGGTAATAGGTATAAACTACCTCTTTTCTGAGTGTAAAAAACAAATGGCATGACAAACAGAACCATATTGCTACTTCGATGTCCAGTGCGCATGACCTTTGACCTTTTGACCCCAAAACCGATAGGGAACATCTTCATCTCATGGGTAGTCCATATGTATGATATGGTGACTGTAGGTGGAAAGGATAACGCTTTAGAGCCCGGAAACCATATTGCAACTTCGATGTCCAGTGCGCGTGACCTTTGACCTTTTGACCCCAAAATCGATAGGGAACATCTTCATCCCATGGGTAGTCCATATGTATGATATGGTGACTGTAGGTGGAAAGGATAACGCTTTAGAGCCCGGAAACCATACTGCTACTTCGATGTCCAGTGCACTTGACCTTTGACCTTTTGACCCCAAAATCGATAGGGAACATCTTCATCCCATGGGTAGTCCATATATATGATATGGTGACTGTAGGTGGAAAGGATAATGCTTTAGAGTCCGGAAACCATTGCGTCTACAGACGGACGGACGGACGGACAGACAGACGGACAACCTGATTCCAGTATACCCCCCCCCCCCCCACAACTTGTTGCGGGGGGTATAACAAGAAGTGTTCTTAAAACCTCACTGCCCTCAAAAGTGCATACACTGATGAAAGGCTTTAAATAATAGGTGTATTAACATTAAAACATCAAAAGATATGACTAATTTGGACTCATCCTAAAGTCATAAATAACCCTGGGTTATGAAATTCACCATTCTTTGTACATCCTTTTCTGCCATTCCTAAGTATGCATTTAGATTTTATACAGTATCAGATAACTTACACATAAATTCTATATACTAAGTTTGGCCCCACCCTGGGGTCAGAACCCTTACTCTGGGGATCATAAAATTTACAATTTTGGTAAAAGACTACCTGCTCTATCCATTTAGTTTCAATTTAGTATCAATAGCACTAAAGATGTTATTTAAGTGTTTTACACATAAACACTATATAACAAGTTTGGCCCCACCCTGGGGTCAGAACCCCTACCCCGGGGATCATGAAATTTACAATTTTGGTAGAGGCCTTTCTGCTCTCCATCACCAAGCATTTAGTTTTTCTTACACATGTGCGGTTCTTGTAAAGATTTTTGAAAATTGGTCAATTCTGGGCAGTTTTTGCCCCGCCCCTAAGGCCCCAGGGGTGATGGAGACCTGAAATTTATAATTTATGTCCCCCTTGTCCCAAAGATGCTTCATACCAAATTTGAAAAGAATTGGACTGGTAGTTATCAAGAAGACGTTAAAAAGTCCCGTTTTCAGGGATGACCATTTTTGTGAGAATTTCTTTGCAAAAAAATATTAAGATTTCTGCCTGGACTTTGACAATCAGCCGATATTCAGAAAGAACCAGTTTTTTGAGGGGCCGGTTTGGAGAAGTTTCACTGTACTGCATGAGTGAAAGAAACCAGAAGTGAGCAAGTTCAAATACCCCACGCTCCTACATTGCTTGACAATGCCTCACATAATAAATGGTAATGCTGTGCAATACTGCAAGAACAGGACAGACAGACTCGGAATTTTAAGTACAATAGGGACATAACTCCCAGAAAAAATATTGAATCAGAATTTTCTGGGAATATGCACATCTACACTGTGTGTTCTTAATAACTACTAAGTTTCACGAAATTCTGTTGAGCAGCCTCAGAGGAGTTGCACTGACAAGAACAGGACAGACAGGCTCGAAATTCTAAGTTCAAAAGGGGCATAACTCCCAGAAAAAGTATTGAATCAGAATTTTCTGGGAATATGCACATCTACACCGTGTGTCCTTGTTAACTATAAAGTTTCACAAAATTCTGTTGAGCGGTCTCAGAGGAGTTGCGCTGACAATAAAGAGACTGACGGATGGATGGACGGGTCAAAAACATTATACCCTCCACAATTTCGTTGCATGGGGTATAAAAATTCATGAAAAACCAACAGCTGAATTTTCTATGTCTACTGAGAGCTTACTTTTCCCGGATTCACAAAGATCTCCATCACCAGAGCACAGTTTTCTTTGCTGCGTTGTTCTAATGTTTCCATCAACTGTGGTAACTTGTCAAGAGCCTGGTAAACTTTGTAACAGTCCTAAAAGAAAGCCATATATAATATAGTAAACATTGCATAATGAGTTGTAAAAGGGGCAATTCAAGTGAAATCTATTAGGGCTATTCCAGAAATAAATACATGGGGGGGTCCCAAGGCACCTTTTGTACATACCAAGCACCCATAAAAAAAAATAAAAAATTACCCCATGACCCATCAAATTGATAAACTCATTTTACAATGACCCATCTAATTAAAAAAAAAAAAACTAACCAGACCCACCACAAAAATATTTTTAAAAATGAAAACGGTACAAATCTCGCAAGGTTTTCGGGACAAACATTCTAGTCAATGACGCGGTAATGCCTGTGTGACATTGTATCACAGTAGTTCTGAAGAAACGATGTCACATCAACAATCAAAGGCATCTATGGCGGGAATGTTGGAAAGATTGGGAGTCCAAACGATGCTATTATCATGAAATGGGTATGGATATGTTTTTCCACGAATCGTTCGTCTACTAATGGAGCCCGCGCCCGGAGGCCACTATATCACCATCACACTGACCGATAAATATAACGCATCGGTACCCTCATATAAATCAACTAAGGTTTGCCTATTTTTATTAGAAAACGGAATACCTATTGGTTTCAAAATATTCCCAAAATCGATGCACTGTAAACTGTAATAATCTACAGAACAGAGTTCACCGCCATCACGTCCAAAGGGACCCTACTAAACACGCCTCTAATTTGAAGAGTGTCGTAATGGAAAGTTATGCGCTGCAAAGAGCGACAACTCGAATAGTTCCATGTTATTTCCGATTTCGAAAGCACGTTTTCAATTTTCCCTCCGACGTTTTGTAACCAACACGACAAGAGCGACAATAAAAATATTCTGAAAACTCAACACCCACGTGGCACAAAATAAAACAATAGAAACTACCCACTACCCATAATAAATATTTTTTTAACAGTCCAACCACGGACCAAATAAAATATGGAAAAATACGACCACCCACACAAAAAAATATCATTTGCCGCCAGACCCCCCCATTTGATCATTTCTGGAACAGCCCTTATATAAACTGTTTGCACAAGAGCAAAACTCATATATATATATATATATATATATATATATATATATATATAAACACTATATAATAAGTTGCGCCCCGCCCTGGGGTCAAAACTCCTACCCCGGGGATCATGAAATTTACAATTTTGGTAGAGACCTTCCTGCTCTACATCACTATGCATTTAGTTTTTCTTACATGTATGTGGTTCTTGAGATGAAGATTTTTGAAAATTGGTCATTTTGGGGCAGTTTTAGCAATGCCCCTAAGGCCCCAGGGGTGCAGGAATTCTGAAATTTACAATTTATGTTCCCTTTCTTCCAAATATGTTTCATTCCAAATTTGAAAAGAATTGGAATGATAGTTATCAAGAAGAAGTTAAAAATGTCTATTGTTCACACATTTAATAACTGACCATTTTGGCCCCACCCTGATACCAAAACCCCTACCCCTGGGATCATCAAATTTACAATTTTGGTAAAGGACTACCTGTTCTTCCTAAATATCTATTTACTTTCAATTTATTATCAATAGCACTAAAGAAGATGTTATTTAAGTGTTTTACACATAAACACTATATAACAAGTTTGGCCCCGCCCTGGGGTCAGAACCCCTATCCCGGGGATCATGAAATTTACAATTTTGGTAAAGACCTTCGTGCTCTACATTACTATGCATTTAGTTTTTCTTACATGTGTGTGGTTTTTGAAAAGATTTTTGAAAATTGGTCATTTTTGGGCAATTTTTGTCCTGCCCCTAAGGCCCCAGGGGTGCAGGAATCCTGAAATTTACAATTTATGTTCCCCTTGTCCCAATGATGCTTCATATCAAATTTAAAAAGAATTGGACTAATAGTTATTAAAAAGAAATTAAAAATGTTCAATTGTTAACGCACGACTCACGATGAAAACCAATTGCAATAGGTCACCCGAGTTTACTCTGGTGACCTAAACAAGAGGCCCATGGGCCACATTGCTCACCTGAGTCACCTTGGCCCATATCTGAAGACTTTTTATATATATTTGCATGTAAAACATTAGTCCCTATTATGGCCTCAACTACCCCTGGAGGCCACGATTTTTGCAAACTTGAATCTACACTACCTCAGAAAGCTTTCATGTAAATGTCAACTTCTTTGGCCCAATGGTTCTTGAGAAGAAGATTTTTAAAGATTTTCCCTATATTTGTATGTAAAACTTTAAACCCCTCCCCCCACTTGTGGCCCCATCCTACCTCCCGGGGCCCATGCTTTGAACAAACTTGAATCTGCATTATGTCAAGAAGCTTTCATGTAAATCTCAGATTTTCTGGCTCAGTGGTTCTTGAGAAGAAGATTTTTAAAGTTTTCCCCTATATATTTGTATGTAAAACTTTGATCCCCCCTTGAGGCCCCATCTTACCCCCGTGGGCCATGATTTGAACAAACTTGAATCTGCACTATGTCAGAAAGTTTTCATGTAAAAATCAGCTTTTCTGGCTCAGTGGTTCTTGAGAAGAAGATTTTTAAAGATTTTTCCTATATATTTGTATGTAAAACTTTGATCCCCTATTGTGGCCCCATCCAACCCCCGGGGCCCATGATTTGAACGAACTTGAATCTGCATTATGTCAGGAAGCTTTCATGTAAATCTCAGCTTTTCTGGCTCAGTGGTTCTTGAAAAGAAGATTTTTTTTTAAAAATTCCTATATATTTGTATGTAAAACTTTGATCCCCTATTGTGGCCCCATCCTACAACAGGGGGCCATGATTTGAACAAAATTAGCTCTGCCCTATGTTAGGAAGCTGTTCATGTGAATATCAGCTTTTCTGACTCAGTGGTTCTTGAGAAGAAGATTCTTAGAGAATGTCCCTATATATTTGTATGAAAAACTTTGATCCCCCCTTGTAGCCCCATCCTACCCCAGGGGCCATGATTTGAACAACCTTGAATCTGCATTATATCAGAAAGTTTTCATGTAAAAATCAGCTTTACTGGCTCAGTGGTTCTTGAGAAGAAGATGTTTCCTATATATTTGTATGTAAAACTTTGATCCCCTATTGTGACCCCATCTAACCCCCGGGGCCATGATTTGAACAAACTTGAATCTGCACTATGTTAGAAAGTTTTCATGTAAAAATCAGCTTTTCTGGCTCAGTGGTTCTTGAAAAGAAGATTTTTAAAGATTTTTCCTATATATTTGTATGTAAAATTTTGATCCCCTATTGTGGCCCCATCCTACCCCCGGGGCCCATGATTTGAACAAACTTGAATCTGCATTATGTCAGGAAGCTTTCATGTAAATCTCAGCTTTTCTGGCTCAGTGGTTCTTGAGAAGAAGATTTTTAAAGTTTTCCCCTATATATTTGTATGTAAAACTTTGATCCCCCCTTGTGGCCCCATCCTACCCCTGGGAGGCCATGATTTGAACAAGAGGCCCAGGGGCCTTATAGGTCACCTGAGTATCATGTAACAACCTTCCAATGTTTGAATTAGGTTTGTGTTTAAATATAAGAATTTTACTTTTGGATGGATGAAACATTGAATAGCTAACCTTCCAATGTTTGAATTAGGTTTGTGTTTAAATATAAGAATTTTACTTTTGGATGGATGAAACATTGAATAGCTATGTGGTCAGCCCCGCCTTTGCACCAGAACCCCTGACCCAGGGGCCATAAATTTCAGTTTTGAAAGAAGCATCCTTGATCATCATTATCATACTATTAGTTTGTCTACTTAATACCCAGCAGCAGAGGAGAAGATTTTCAAAGAAATAAAATGCATTTTCACTATATGATCAATAGGGCCCCACCCTAATACCAGAACCCCTGACCCAGGGGCCATGAATTTCACAATTTTGAAAGAGGCATCCTTGCTCATCATAACCATGCTATTGGTTTGTCTACTTAATACCCAAGGACAGAGAAGAAGATTTTCAAAGAAATAATGCATTTTCACTATATGACTTATAGAGCCCCACCCTAGCACCAGAACCCCTGATCCAGGGGCCATGAATTTCACAATTTTTAACAAGAGGTACTGTGAGCAATGCTCACTAAGAATACCCCCCCCCGCTTACCCCAATCTCCCAAAGCGTGTTGGTAATAGGTATAAACTACCTCTTTTCTGAGTGTTGCTACTTCGATGTCCAGTGCGCATGACCTTTGACCTTTTGACCCCAAAATCGACAGGGAACATCTTCATCCCATGGGTAGTCCACATGTTTGATATGGTGACTGTAGGTGGAAAGGATAACGCTTTAGAACCCGGAAACCATATTGCTACTTCGATGTCCAGTGCACTTGACCTTTGACCTTTTGACCCCAAAATCGATAGGGAACATCTTCATCCCATGGGTAGTCCATATATATGATATGGTGACTGTAGGTGGAAAGGATAACGCTTTAGAGCCCGGAAACCATATTGCTACTTCGATGTCCAGTGTGCTTGACCTTTGACCTTTTGACCCCAAGATCGATAGGGAACATCTTCATCCCATGGGTAGTCCATATATATGATATGGTGACGGTAGGTGGAAAGGATAATGCTTTAGAGCCCGGAAACCATTCCGTCTACAGACGGACGGACAGACGGACAACCCGATTCCAGTATACCCCCCCCCCCCCCCACAACTTGTTGCGGGGGGTATAAAGAGGCATCCTTGCTCATCATTACCATACTATTAGTTTGTCTACTTAATACCCAGAGACAGAAGAAGATTTTCAAAGAATTTCTACATTTTCACTATATGACCAATAGAGCCCCACCCTAACACAAGAACCCCTGCCCCAGGGGCCATGAATTTCACAATTTTGGTAGAGGGCTCAACGCTCATTATAATTATGCCCACAGTTTGGCTTCTTGATGTCCAGGAGTAAAGAAGATTTTTTAAAATTACACTCATTTTGATGGTTTTTGCCCCACCCCTCAGGCCCCAGGGGGGCAGGGACCACAAATTTCACAATTTTTGTTCCCCTCCACCCACAGATGCTATATGCCAAAATTGGTTGAAATTGGTTCAGGGGTTTCAGAGAAGAAGCTGAAAATGTTCAAATGTTAACGCACGACGAACGACGACGGACAAAAACAGATAGCAATAGGTCACCTGAATGAATTCAGGTGACCTAACAAACTTGAATCTGCAATATGTCAGGAAGCTTTCAGGTAAAATTCAGCTCTTCTGGCCCAGTGGTTCTTGAGAAGAAGATTTTTAAATGACACCACCCTATTTTTGCATTTTTGTGATAATCTCCCCTTTGAAAGGGACATGGCCCTTCATTTGAACAAACTTGAAAGCCCTTCACCCAAGGATGCTTTTGGCCAAGTTTGTTTGAAATGGGCCCAGTGGTTCTGGAGAGGAAGTCGAAACGTGAAAAGATTACAGACGGACAGACAGACAGACGGACAGACGAACGACGGACAAAATGGGATCAGAAAAGCTCACTTGAACCTTCGGTTCAGGTGAGCTAAAAACAAAAACAAAAAACAAAACAAAAAACAAAGAAACATAGCATAACAATATGACATAATATTCACTAATGGTCTCAATCCTTTTTCCTACATAAATATATTTTAAAATGAGAAATATACTTTCATTTATCAGGAATCTATTACATCTCTCTCTCCACACAAACACAACAGCACAGCATGTTTTGCTTTCCCCGTTGACAAGCTTACCACACAAAGACTTGTCCACGTTAGACTAACCTAGATAAGAACGGATGTTTATCTCCGAGTGCTTATTCAGTAGGTCAAATACCTAGAAATTCCAATTTTTAGATATGCGTGGGACACATTTTAAAACTTTTTTTTTTAAACTTTTGGTTTCGTACCGTAGGTCTAGGTGTTTTAAAGCTGCCTCTTGGTCGTCCTCTAGGACGCTTTGGTTTGGGCTCTGCATCTTCTGGCTACAAATGCACAAAGACAAATTCAATTCTTCCCTGAACAAAGGAAAATTTGCTGCAGCAAGCAGTACAGCGTTGCTTGCTTCACTGTTGCACAAGTCCAATGCACAAAATAGTTCTGTACCCAATATTAGTAAATTTCTTCAGAATACAAACAAGAGGCCCATGGGCCACATTGTTCACCTGAGTCACCTTGGTCCATATCAGAAGACTTTCTATATATATTTGCATGTAAAACCGTAGTCCTTATCATGGCCCCAATCTACCCCTGGAGGCCATAGTTTTCGCAAACTTGAATCTACACTATGTCAGAAAGCTTTCATGTAAATGTGAACTTCTTTGGCCCAATGGTTCACGAGAAGAAGATATTTGAAGATTTTTCCTATATATTTGTAGGTAAAACTTTGATCCCCCTTGTGGCCCCATCCTACCCCCAGGTGCCATGATTTGAACAAACTTGAATCTGCACTATATCAGAAAGCTTTCACGTAAATATCAGCTTTTCTGGCTCAGTGGTTCTTGAGAAGATTTTTTTTTTTAAATTCCTATATATTTGTATGTAAAACTTTGATCCCCTATTGTGGCCCCATCCTACAACAGGGGGCCATGATTTGAACAAACTTAGCTCTGCTCTATGTTAGGAAGCTGTTCATGTGAATATCAGCTTTTCTGACTCAGTGGTTCTTGAGAAGAAGATTCTTAAAGAATGTCCCTATATATTTGTATGAAAAACTTTGATTCCCCCTTGTAGCCCCATCCTACCCCAGGGGCCATGATTTGTACAAACTTGAATCTGCACTATGTCAGAAAGCTTTCATGTAAATATCAGCTTTTCTGGCTTAGTGGTTCTTGAGAAGAAGATTTTTAAAGATTTTTCCTATATATTTGTATGTAAAACTTTGATCCCCTAATGTGTCCCCATCCGACCCCCGGGGGCCAGGATTTTAACAATTTAGAATCTGCACTATATCAGGAAGCTCTCATATAAATTTCAGCTTTTCTTGCTTAGTGGTTCTAGAGAAGAAGATTTTTAAAGATTTTTCCTATATATTTGTATGTAAAACTTTGATCCCCTATTGTGGCCCCATCTGACCCCCGGGGGCCATGATTTTAACAATTTAGAATCTGCACTACCTAATAAAGCATATCTATAAATTTCATCTTTTCTAGCCCAGTGGTTCTTGAGAAGAAGATTTTTTAATGACCCTACCCTATTTTTACCTTTTCTTGATTATCTCCCCTTGGAAGGTGGCCTGGCCCTTTATTTTACAAATTAAAATTCCCTTTACCTAAGGATGCTTTGTGCCAACTTTGGTTGAAATTGGCCCAGTGGTTTTTGAGAAGAAGTTAAAAATGTTAAAAGTTTAGAGACGGACAGACAGACGGACGGACGCCGGAATACGGGTGATCAGAAAAGCTCACCTGATCATTAAGAAAAGAATATCTCTTAAAAGATATTAATCATTATTATTCATTAATTAGCTTTAGGGCTGTTCCATTAAAACATATGAGGTACCCGGGGACGGCATTTAAAAAAAAATCTATGGGTGCTTGTCATTGGTAGAAAATTGCATCTATGGTGGGTACCTACTGCCAGAAAACTGCATCTGTGGGTGGTTGTTTTGATAAAATCTTTATTTTTTTTACCGAAACTGAGAGGAATGCAACAAGAGAAGGGAAGGGTTGAAAGTAGAATGTGAAACAAACGCCGTTTTCTGTCTTCATTTTATCTCGGTCGATGAGGTTCCGCGATCCGGTTATCGTTTCCGGTTTGACTCTAAAGTTATAGCGACCGGAAATTAGGATTATCTCCCTTGTCCAAAATTGAAAACGAAACGTGCTCGTGGTCCATTGAAACGGTTTTTTTTTTAATTCTGCCGATTCTACCCAACATGCCAAATCGAAAATAAAAATAAAATGCATTTTCAATTTTACGAATAGAAAATCGTGAAACGCAAACGTATTGATTTGTATTTGGTAATCACTATTCGTTTTGTGAAATATCTTTATTCCGTATTTTTAAAAACCATGTAAACAGATATGGCCACGCACGATGACAGTAACGATACCTATATCATTCTTAGCGACGAAACAGATGCTGAGATGACATTTCATCACGAAATAAAAGAATTGATAGAAATAAATATTTCTCATACAATTGGCGGTATTCTTGCTGCTAACATAACACAAAATGCAGTGCTATTTGGGTGTTTAAAGTTGAGAGGAAGGTACAGTTGTTAGCGACTTTACTAGATTGGATGTTCTATCGTTAAAGTGATAATGTCCTACGGACCCGGTTTGAGTGTGGTGAGGACCTGTACCGAGACACATTTAGATTATTCTAACTAGTGACTGTCATAATAAATGTATTTGAATACATGTACGTGCATCTCTGCCGTCAAAAATCCTAACAGGGAATAGTTCTAACAGTGTGAGAAATTGTTAGATGCTTTTGATATTATGATGAACGCCTGTAAAAAAAATATGACCAGATAAAACTCAGAAAGGTATGCATATTTCTCGTAAATTAGTATACCTTGTGTAGTGGTGGAGAGAATTAGAGTATCAAATAAAAATGAAAAAAAAAACTTTTCTTTCAAAATGATGGTAGATAATTCCATGGGCATGTCTATGTGGGGAAAATGGGGTTAAAATTATTTCATGGGGGTATAAACATTCTGAAACTAAAAGTGGAATTACTACATACAATTGTAATTTAGTGCTTATATTAATTTTTTTCTTTATGTTTACAATTTGTTAATGTAAAATCTTTATTGAGCATAATACAGCAAAATTACTGAACAACATTATATAAATACTGGATACATCAAAGAGATATGACCTTACACATTCTCGGCTTATGTTCTACCAAAGTGTAACATAGATACATGTATATAGTTATACACTGAATTTGAAATTGCATTTTTTTCCCCCAAAATTCATATTAATGTACTAGTCACTCTAAAGAATTTTTTATCTAATATTTTTAAAATACATGTTTTGTTTATTTGTACTCACAAAATAATGTTAATGATTTATTGAAAATGAAACGATAGATATTAGAAATGTTTATTTTATTTTTTTTCTTCTCCCGACCGATCCTAAATTTTATTTTTAAAATCCGTAAAACAAGAGGCCCATGGGCCACATCGCTCACCTGAGTCACCTTGGCCCATATCTGAAGACTTTCCATATATATTTGCATGTAAAACCTTGGTCCCTATTATGGCCCAAACTACCCTTTGCAAACTTGAATCTACACTATGTCAGAAAGATTTCATGTAAATGTCAACTTCTTTGGCCCAATGGTTCTTTTAAAGCTTTTTTCTATATTTGTATGTAAAACTTTGACCCCCCCCCCCCCCCCCCCCCCCCAACTTGTGGCCCCATCCTACCCCCCGGGGACCATGATTTGAACAAACTTGAATCTGCACTATGTCAGAAAGTTTTCTTGTAAATATCAGCTTTTCTGACTCAGTGGTTATTGAGAAAAAGATTTTAACTATATATTTGTATGTAAAACTTTGATCCCCCTTGTGGCCCCATCCTACCCCCGGAGCCCATGATTTGAACAAACTTGAATCTGCACTATGTCAGAAAGATTTCATGTAAAAATCAGCTTTTCTGGCTTAGTGGTTCTTGAGAAGATTTTTAAAGATTTTTCCTATATATTTGTATGTAAAACTTTGATCCCCTATTGTGGCCCCATCCAACCCCAGGGGCCCATGATTTGAACAAACTTGAATCTGCATTATGTCAGGAAGCTTTCATGTAAATCTCAGCTTTTCTGGCTTAGTGATTCTGGAGAAGAAGATTTTTAAAAGTTTTTCCCTATATATTTGAGTGTAAAACTTTGATCCCCCCTTGGGGCCCCATCCAACCCCCGGGGGCCCATGATTTGAACAAACTTGAATCTGCATTATGTCAGGAAGCTTTCATGTAAATCTCAGCTTTTCTGGCTTAGTGGTTCTTGAGAAGAAGATTTTTAAAGTTTTTCCCTATATATTTGTGTGTAAAACTTTGATCCCCCCCTTGGGGCCCCATCTTATCCCCGGGGGCCATGATTTGAACAAACTTGAATCTGCACTATGTCAGAAAGTTTTCATGTAAAAATCAGCTTTTCTGGCTTAGTGGTTCTTGAGAAGAAGATTTTTAAAGTTTTTCCCTATATATTTGTATGTAAAACTTTGATCCCCCCTTGTGGCCCCATCCTACCACTGGGGGCCATGATTTGAACAAACTTGAATCTGCAATATGTCAGGAAGCTTTCAGGTAAATTTCAGCTCTTCTGGCCCAGTGGTTCTTGAGAAGAAGATTTTTAAATGACCCCACCCTATTTTTGCATTTTTGTGATTATCTCCCCTTTGAAAGGGACATGGCCCTTCATTTGAACAAACTTGAAAGCCCTTCACCCAAGGATGCTTTTGGCCAAGTTAGGTTGAAATGGGCCCAGTGGTTCTGGAGAAGAAGTCGAAAATGTGAAAAGTTTACAGACAGACGGACAGACAGACAGACGGACGCCGGACAAAATGTGAACAGAATAGCTCACTTGAACCTTCGGTTCAGGTGAGCTAAAAACTGTGGCCTAACAGTTGTTTTTGAACATTTACAATACTAGGCTTTTTATGGACAGGTAGACTTATAAAATTGATTTAGCTCATCGTGTTTAAGAAAGACAGTCTTGATAAAATAAATTGATGGTTCTGTGATCAAGCTTCAATGATGGCCAGTTATTTGAATGGTGATGAGACCCAAGTTACTCTTCTCTTTACTATCATGTTTGGGAACATCTGAAAATAGACCTCTATTCAGGGGTTATAAATAGTCATTCATACATATTGAATTTAAAGAAAAAGTGTATTTCACATTTATTTCACTTCTATGGGTGGTGCCGCACTATCTAAAATTGCTTCTTTGAGTGGTCCCTCATTACATTTTTATGCTTCTATGGGTGGTTACCCAAATTTTAAAGTGCCTTCCCTGGGTACCTCATATGTTTTAATGGAACAGCCCTTAAGATCAAGAGAAATTTATTTGAATGCAGATTTTTTTTTTAAATTTCCGCAAGTTAAAATTTGTAAACAATTTATCACAACTAAAGCTTGAAAAAAAAAGAGAAAATATCTCAAACAAACAAACACCCCCCCCCCCTCCAAAAAAAAATAATTTAAAAATATAAAAAAAACAACCAAAAAAAAAAAACCCAACAACAACAAAGAAACAGCATAACAATATGACATAATATTCATTAATGGTCTCAATCCTTTTTCCTACATAAATATATTTTAAAATGAGAAATATACTTTCATTTATCAGGAATCTATTACATCTCTCTCTCCACACACACACAACAGCACAGCATGTTTTGCTTTCCCCGTTGACAAGGTTACCGCACAAAGACTTGCCCCCGTTAGATTGACCCAGACAAGAACGGATGTTTATCTCCGAGTGCTTATTCAGTAGGTCAAATACCTAGAAATTCCAATTTTTAGAAATGCGTGGAACACATTTCAAAACTTTTTTTTTAAACTTTTGGTTTCGTACCGTAGGTCTAGGTGTTTTAAAGCTGCCTTTTGGACGTCCTCTAGGACGCTTAGGTTTGGGCTCTGCATCTTCTGGCTACAAATGCACAAAGACAAATTCAATTCTTCCCTGAACAAAGGAAAATTTGCTGTAGCAAGCACCACAGCATTGCTTGCTTCACTGTTGCACAAGTCCAATGCACAAAATAGTTCTGTACCCAATCGTAGTAAATTTCTTCAGAATATGAAAAATGAATCATTCAGTATACGAAAAATTAAAAAAAGAATATCTCTCAAAAGATTTTAATCATTTTTATTCATTAAGTAGCTTCAAGATCAAGAGAAATTTATTTGAATGCAGATTTATTTTTTTTAAATTGTGCAAGTTAAAATTCGTAAACAATTTATCACAACTAAATTGTGCAGATTATGATATTTTACAAATAACGAAATTAATTCTTTTTCAAATATCGGGTACATAGAAATCGAAATGCAAATGTGGCCACTCAACAAAGAGATAACATCGCGTTCAATGCAAATGTTGTTTTGGCTTGGCCCTCGTGTCTCTCCATGCCTTTGTTGGCGATAGCGGGATCACACACGTGACAAAGAACATTCCCGGTCTTACCTCCTCTTTCTTTTCCTTTCGGGGTCTTCCTCGACCCCTCTTCTTGCAAGGCCTGCCTCTTGGTCCCTTGGGTTTCACCTCCTAAAACATGTACAATGAGAATATTCAGTGTCCTGTAAAACATGGCTGTTGCATCAGGACATAGTAATTCTATAGGAGATTAAAAGATTAAAATGTAAGAAGTGCAGTTTGAAATGTCTCGTTGTTGGAATGTCAAAGAAAAGATTTGCTTATTCCACACCAAAGTGTGTCAACTGCTTCTAAATATGATGTCAGCGGTGTTGCACAAGATGTAAGAGAAAATTTATAAATGTAACTATAATTCGTTTGAAGAAATCCTATAGGACAGTTAAAGTGGTGGATTCCTTTACCAAAACAGAGCTTTGCTTGAAAAAAAAAAAGAGAAAACATCTCAAACAAACACCCCCCAATCCAAAAAATAATAATTTGAGAATATAAAAAAAAAAAAACCAACAAAAAAAGCCCCAACAACAACAAAGAAACATAGTATAACAATATGACATAATATTCATTAATGGTCTCAATCCTTTTTCCTACATAAATATATTTTAAAATGAGAAATATACTTTCATTTATCAGGAATCTATTACATCTCTCTCTCCACACAAACACAACAGCACAGCATGTTTTGCTTTCCCTGTTGACAAGGTTACCGCATAAACACTTGCCCACGTTAGATTGACCCAGATAAGAACAGATGTTTATCTCCGAGTGCTTATTCAGTAGGTCAAATACCTAGAAATTCCAATTTTTAGAAATGTGTGGGACACATTTTAAAACTTTTTTTTAAACTTTTGGTTTCGTACCATAGGTCTAGGTGTTTTAAAGCTGCCTTTTGGTCGTCCTCTAGGACGCTTAGGTTTGGGCTCTGCATCTTCTGGCTACAAATGCACAAAGACAAATTCAATTCTTCCCTGAACAAAGGAAAATTTGCTGCAGCAAGCACCACAGCATTGCTTGCTTCACTGTTGCACAAGTCCAATGCACAAAATAGTTCTGTACCCAATCGTAGTAAATTTCTTCAGAATATGAAAAATGAATCATTCAGTATACGAAAAATTAAGAAAAGAATATCTCTCAAAAGATATTAATCATTTTTATTCATTAATTAGCTTCAAGATCAAGAGAAATTTATTTGAATCCAGATTTTTTTTTAAAAATTGCGCAGGTTAAAATTCGTAAACAATTTATCACAACTAAATTGTGCAGATTATGATATTTTACAAATAATGAAATTAATTCTTTTTCAAATATCGGGTACATGGAAATCGAAATGCATATGTGGCCACTCAACAAAGAGATAACATCGCGTTCAATGCAAATGTTGTTTTGGCTTGGCCCTCATGTCTCTCCATGCCTTTGTTAGCAATAGCGGGATCAAACACGTGACAAAGAAAATTCCCGGTCTTACCTCCTCTTTCTTTTCCTTTCGGGGTCTTCCTCGACCCCTCTTCTTGCAAGGCCTGCCTCTTGGTCTCTTGGGTTTCACCTCCTAAAACATGTACAATGCTCACTAAGAATACCCCCCGCTTACCCCAATCTCCCAAAGGGTGTTGGTAATAGGTATAAACTACCTCCTTTCTGAGTGTAAAAAACAAATGCCATGACAAACCGAACCATATTGCTACTTCGATGTCCAGTGCGCATGACCTTTGACCTTTTAACCCCAAAATCGATAGGGAACATCTTCATCCCATGGGTAGTCCATATGTATGATATGGTGACTGTAGGTGGAAAGGATAACGCTTTAGAGCCCGGAAACCATATTGCTACTTCGATGTCCAGTGTGCTTGATCTTTGACCTTTTGACCCCAAAATCGACAGGGAACATCTTCATCCCATGGGTAGTCCATATGTATGATATGGTGATAGTAGGTGGAAAGGATAATGCTTTAGAGCCCGGAAACCATATTGCTACTTCGATGTCCAGTGCGCTTGACCTTTGGACCCCAAAATCGATAGGGAACATCTTCATCCCATGGGTAGTCCATATATATGATATGGTGACGGTAGGTGGAAAGGATAATGCTTTAGAGCCCAGAAACCATTGCGTCTACAGACGGACGGACGGACAGACAACCTGATTCCAGTATACCCCCCCCACAACTTGTTGCGGGGGGTATAATAAATGGTAATGCTATGTATTATTGCAAGAAGAGGACATATGGACTCGGAATTTTAAGTACAATAGGGACATAACTCCCAGAAAAAGTATTGAATCAGAATTTTCTGGGAATATGCACATCTACACTATGTGTTCTTAATAACTACTAAGTTTCACGAAATTCTGTTGAGCAGCCTCAGAGGAGTTGCACTGACAAGAACAGGACAGACAGGCTCGAAATTCTAAGTTCAAAAGGGGCATAACTCCCAGAAAAAGTATTGAATCAGAATTTTCTGGGAATATGCACATCTACACAGTGTGTCCTTGTTAACTATAAAGTTTCACAAAATTCTGTTGAGCGGTCTCAGAGGAGTTGCGCTAACAATAAAGAGACTGACGGATGGATGGACGGGTCAAAAACATTATACCCTCCACAATTTCGTTGCATGGGGTATAAAAATTCATGAAAAACCAACAGCTGAATTTTCTATGTCTACTGAGAGCTTACTTTCCCCGGATTCACAAAGATCTCCATCACCAGAGCACAGTTTTCTTTGCTGCGTTGTTCTAATGTTTCCATCAACTGTGGTAACTTGTCAAGAGCCTGGTAAACTTTGTAACAGTCCTAAAAGAAAGCCATATACAGTAAACACTGCATAATGAGTTGTAAAAGGGGCAATTCAAGTTAAATTTATTATATAAAATTTTTGCACAAGAGCAAAACTCATGTATATATATATATATATATATATATATATATATATATATATACACTATATAATAAGTTTGGCCCCGCCCTAGGGTCAAAACCCCTACCCTGGGGATCATGAAATTTACAATTTTGGTAGAGACCTTCCTGCTCTACATCACTATGCATTTAGTTTTTCTTACATGTATGTGGTTCTTGAGATGAAGATTTTTGAAAATTGGTCATTTTGGGGCAGTTTTTGCAATGCCCCTAAGGCCCCAGGGGTGCCAGAATTCTGAAATTTACAATTTATGTTCCTCTTGTTCCAAATATGTTTCATACCAAATTTGAAAAGAATTGAAATGATACAAAAAAATGTAGTTATCAAGAAGAAGTTAAAAAGTCTATTGTTCACACATTTAATAACTGACCATTTTGGCCCCACCCTGATACCAAAACCCCTAAATCTGGTATCATCAAATTTACAATTTTGGTAAAGGACTACCTGTTCTTTCTAAATATTTATTTACTTACAATTTAGTATCAATAGCACTAAAGAAGATGTTATTTAAGTGTTTTACACATAAACACTATATAACAAGTTTGGCCCCGCCCTGGGGTCAGAACCCTTACCCCGGGGATCATGAAATTTACAATTTTAGCAGTGGCCTTCCTGCTCTACATCACTATGCATTTAGTTTTTCTTACATGTGTGTGGTTCTTGAGAAGAAGATTTTTGAAAATTAATCAATTTTTGGCAGTTTTTGCACCACCCCTAGGGCTCCAGGGGTGCTGGAGTCCTGAAATTTACAATTTATGTCCCTCTTGTCCCAATGATGTTTCATACCAAATTTGAAAAGAATTGGACTGGTAGTTATTAAGAAGAAGCTAAAAGTGTTCAATTGTTAACGCACGACGGACAACAACCAATTGCAATAGGTCACCTGAGTTTACTCAGGTGACCAAAAAACAAACAAACAAACACCCCTCTAATCCAAAAAAACAACAAGAGGCCCACAGGCCTAATTGGTCACCTGAATACTAGTGAAAAAGTATCATTACTTCCATGGGCTATGAAATCTAGAAAAAATTTCCTCTTCTGAATATCTAAGCTAAATTCTAATGTTCAGAAACAGTATAAAACAAGAAGTGTTCTTAATACTTCACTGCCTTCAAAAGTGCATACACTGATGAAAGACTTTAAGTAATAGGTGTATTAACATTAAAACATCAAAAGATATGACTAATTTGGACTCATCCTAAAGTCATAACACTGGGTTGTGAAATTCACCATTTTTTGTACATCCTTTTCTGCTATTCCTAAGTATGCATTTCGATCTTATACAGTATCAGCAATCTTGCACATATATACTATATATACAAAGTTTGGCCCCACCCTGGGGTCAAAACCCTTACTCTGGGGGAAAATCAAGTTTACAATTTTGGAAAAAGACTACCTGCTCTATCCATTTAGTTTCAATTTAGTATCAATAGCACTAAAGAAAATGTTATTTAAGTGTTTTACACATAAACACTATATAACAAGTTTGGCCCCACCCTGGGGTCAGAACCCCTACCCCGGGGATCATGAAATTTACAATTTTTGGTACAAACCTTCCTGCTCTACATCACTATGCATTTAGTTTTTCTTACATGTGTGTGGTTCTTGAGATGAAGATTTTTGAAAATTGGTCATTTTTGGGCAGTTTTTGCAATGCCCCTAAGGCCCCAGGGGTGCAGGAATTCTGAAATTTACAATTTATGTTCCCTTTCTTCCAAATATGTTTCATTCCAAATTTGAAAAGAATTGGAATGATAGTTATCAAGAAGAAGTTAAAAATGTCTATTGTTCACACATTTAATAACTGACCATTTTGGCCCCACCCTGATAACAAAACCCCTACTCCTGGGATCATCAAATTTATTTGGTAAAGGACTACCTGTTCTTCCTAAATATCTATTTTCACATAAACACTATATAACAAGTTTGGCCCCGCCCTGGGGTCAGAACCCCTATCCCGGGGATCATGAAATTTACAATTTTGGTAGAGACCTTCCTGCTCTACATTACTATGCATTTAGTTTTTCTCACATGTGTGTGGTTTTTGAGAAGAAGATTTTTGAAAATTGGTCATTTTTGGGCAATTTTTGTCCTGCCCCTAAGGCCCCAGGGGTGCAGGAATCCTGAAATTTACAATTTATGTTTCCCTTGTCCCAATGATACTTCATATCAAATTTAAAAAGAATTGGACTGGTAGTTATTAAAAAGAAGTTAAAAATGTTCAATTGTTAACGCACGATGAAAACCAATTGCAATAGGTCACCCGAGTTTACTCAGGTGACCTAAAAAACCAACAACAACAAAAGAAAAAAGAAACATAGCATAACAATATGACATAATATTCATTAATGGTCTCAATCCTTTTTCCTACATAAATATATTTCAAAATGAGAAATATACTTTCATTTATCAGGAATCTATTACATCTCTCTCTCCACACAAACACAACAGCACAGCATGTTTTGCTTTCCCTGTTGACAAGCTTACCACACAAACACTTGCCCCCGTTAGACTGACCTAGATAAGAACGGATGTTTATCTCTGAGTGCTTATTCAGTAGGTCAAATACCTAGAAATTCCAAGTTTTAGAAATGCGTGGGACACATTTTAAAACTTTTTTTTAAACTTTTGGTTTCGTACCGTAGGTCTAGGTGTTTTAAAGCTGCCTTTTGGTCGTCCTCTAGGACGCTTAGGTTTGGGCTCTGCATCTTCTGGCTACAAATGCACAAAGACAAATTCAATTCTTCACTGAACAAAGGAAAATTTGCTGCAGCAAGCAGCACAGCGTTGCTTGCTACACTGTTGCACAAGTCCAATGCACAAAATAGTTCTGTACCCAATATTAGTAAATTTCTTCAGAATACGAAAAATGAATCATTCAGTATACAAAGAATTAAGAAAAGAATATATCTCAAAAGATATTAATCATTTTTATTCATTAATTAGCTTGAAGATCAAGAGAAAATTATTTGAATGCAGATTTTTTTTTTTTAATTTGCGAAAGTTAAAATTCGTAAACAATTTATCACAACTAAATTGTGCAGATTATGATATTTTACAAATAACGAAATTAATTCTTTTTCAAATATCGGGTACATGGAAATCGAAATGCAAATGTGGCCACTCAACAAAGAGATAACATTGCGTTCAATGCAAATGTTGTTTTGGCTTGGCTCTCGTGTGTCTCCATGCCTTTGTTAGCAATAGCGGGATCACACACGTGACAAAGAAAATTCCCGGTCTTACCTCCTCTTTCTTTTCCTTTCGGGGTCTTCCTTGACCCTTCTTCTTGCGAGGCCTGCCTCTTGGTCCCTTGGGTTTCACCTCCTAAAACATGTACAATGAGAATATTCAGTGTCCTGTAAAACATGACTGCTGCATCAGGACATAGTAATTCTATAGGAGATTAAAGTTTGAAATGTCTCAATGTTGGAATGTCAAAGAAAAGATTTGCTTATTCACACCAAAGTGTGTCAACTGCTTCTAAATATGATGTCAGCGGTGTTGCACAAGATGTAAGAGAATATTTATAAATGTAACTATAATTCGTTTGAAGAAATCCTATAGGACAGTTAAAGTGGTGGATTCCTCTACCAAAACAGAGCTTTGCTTGAAAAAAAAAGAGAAAACATCTAAAAAAAAAAAATTTTTTTTAAAAACACCCCCCCCCCCCAATCAAAAACAAGACAAAAAAAACAAAACAACAACAAAGAAACATAGCATAACAATATGACATAATATTCATTAATGGTCTCAATCCTTTTTCCTACATAAATATATTTTAAAATGAGAAATATACTTTCATTTATCAGGAATCTTTTACATCTCTCTCTCCACACAAACACAACAGCACAGCATGTTTTGCTTTCCCCGTTGACAAGCTTACCACACAAACACTTGCCCCCGTTAGACTGACCTAGATAAGAACGGATGTTTATCTCCGTATGCTTATTCAGTAGGTCAAATACCTAGAAATTCCAATTATTAGAAATGCGTGGGACACATTTTAAAACTTTTTTTAAACTTTTGGTTTCGTACCATAGGTCTAGGTGTTTTAAAGCTGCCTTTTGGTCGTCCTCTAGGACGCTTAGGTTTGGGCTCTGCATCTTCTGGCTATAAATGCACAAAGACAAATTCAATTCTTCACTGAACAAAGGAAAATTTGCTGCAGCAAGCAGCACACCGTTGCTTGCTTCACTGTTGCACAAGTCCAATGCGAAAAATAGTTCTGTACCCAATATTAGTAAATTTCTTCAGAATACGAAAAATGAATCATTCAGTATACAAAAAATTAAGAAAAGAATATCTCTCAAAAGATATTAATCATTTTTATTCATTAATTAGCTTCACGATCGAGAGAAATTTATTTGAATCCTGATTTTTTTTTTTAATTTGCGAAAGTTAAAATTCATAAACAATTTATCACAACTAAATTGTGCAGATTATGATATTTTACAAATAACGAAATTAATTCTTTTTCAAATATCGGGTACATGGAAATCGAAATGCAGATGTTGTACGGTACATTGTACAGCGCATAGAAACTATTTGTAATTTTACGCTTTATAAATGAATAATATAATAATAATAATAAAAAATGTGGCCACTCAACAAAGAGATAACATCGCGTTCAATGCAAATGTTGTTTTGACTTGGCTCTCGTGTCTCTCCATGCCTTCGTTGGCGATAGCGGGATCACACACGTGACAAAGAACATTCCTGGTCTTACCTCCTCTTTCTTTTCATTTCGGGGTCTTCCTCGACCCTTCTTCTTGCAAGGCCTGCCTCTTGGTCCCTTGGGTTTCACCTCCTAAAACATGTACAATGAGAATATTCAGTGTCCTGTAAAACATGGCTGTTGCATCAGGACATAGTAATTCTATAGGAGATTAAAAGATTAAAA
Organism: Ostrea edulis; assembly: GCF_947568905.1. Taxonomy (NCBI): domain Eukaryota; kingdom Metazoa; phylum Mollusca; class Bivalvia; order Ostreida; family Ostreidae; genus Ostrea; species Ostrea edulis. The sequence continues at coordinate 50,878,090 of NC_079170.1, forward strand.
TGTAAGAAGTGCAGTTTGAAATGTCTCATTGTTGGAATGTCAAAGAAAAGATTTGTTTATTCCACACCAAAGTGTGTCAACTGCTTCTAAATATGATGTCAGCGGTGTTGCACAAGATGTAAGAGAAAATTTATAAATGTAACTATAATTCCTTTGAAGAAATCCTATAGGACAGTTAAAGTGGTGGATTATTCTACCAAAACAGAGCTTTGCTTGAAAAAAAAAGAAGAGAAAACATCTAAAAGAAAAAAAAATCAAACAAACAAACAAACACCCCCTAATCCAAAAACAAGAGCCCAAAGGCCACATCGCTCACCTGAGTCACCTTGGCTCATATTTGAAGATTTTCCCTATATATTTGTATGCAAAACTTCGATCCCCCCTTGTGACCCCATCCTACCCCTGGGGGCCATGATTTGAACAAACTAAAATCTGAAATATTACAGAAAGCTTTCATGTAAATATCAGCTTTTCTGGCTCAGTGGTTCTTGAGAAGAAGATTTTTAAAGATTTTCCTTATATATTTGTATGTAAAACTTTGATCCCCTATTGTGGCCCCATCCAACACCCGGGGGCCATGATTTGAACAAACTTGAATCTGCATTATGTCAGGAAGCTTTCATGTAAATCTCAGCTTTTCTGGCTCAGTGGTTCTTGAGAAGAAGATTTTTCCTATATATTTGTATGTAAAACTTTGATCCTCTATTGTGGCCCCATCCAACCCCCAGAGGCCATGATTTGAACAAACTTGAATCTGCATTATGTCAGGAAGCTTTCATGTAAATTTCAGCTTTTCTGGCTCAGTGGTTCTTGAGAAGAAGATTTTTAAAGATTTTTCCTATATATTTGCATGTAAAACTTTGATCCCCTATTGTGGTCCCATCCAACCCTGGGGGCCATGATTTGAACAAACTTGAATCTGCATTATGTCAGGAAGCTTTCATGTAAATCTCAGCTTTTTGGCTCAGTGGCTCTTGAGAAGAAGATTTTTAAAGATTTATCTTATATATTTGTATGTAAAACTTTGATCCCCTATTGTGGCCCCATCCAACTCCCGGGGGCCATGATTTGAACAAACTTGAATCTGCATTATGTCAGGAAGCTTTCATGTAAATCTCAGCTTTTCTGGCTCAGTGGTTCTTAAGAAGAAAATATTTAAAGATTTTTCCTATATATTTGTATGTAACACTTTGATTCCCTATTGTGGCCCCATCCAACCCTGGGGGCCATGATTTGAACAAACCTGAATCTGCACTTGGTCAGGAAGCTTTCATGTAAATTTCAGCTTTTTTGGCCCAGTGGTTCTGGAGAAGATTTTTAAATGACCCCACCCTATTTTTGCATTTTTGTGATTATCTCCCCTTTGAAAGGGACATGGCCCTTCATTTGAACAAACTTGAAAGCCCTTCACCCAAGGATGTTTGTGGCAAGTTTGGTTGAAATTGACCCAGCAGTTCTCGAGAAGAAGTCGAAAATGTGAAAAGTTTACGATGACGCCGACAACAGACAAATTTTGATCAGAAAAGCTCACTTGAGCTTGTGGTTCAGGTGGGCTAAAAAAAAAAAAAAAAAAAAAAACAAAGAAGTTTACTCAGGTGACCTAAAAACAAACAAACAAACAACCAACCCCCCCCCCCTCCAAAAAAAACAAAAACAAAGAAACAGCATAACAATATGACATAATATTCATTAATGATTAATGATCTCAATCCTTTTTCCTACATAAATATAATTTAAAATGAGAAATATACTTTCATTTATCAGGAATCTATTACATCTCTCTCTCCACACAAACACAACAGCACAGCATGTTTTGCTTTCCCCATTGACAAGCTTAACCACACAAAGACTTGCCCCCATTAGACTGACCCAGATAAGAACGGATGTTTATCTCCGAGTGCTTATTGTCAAATACCTCGAAATTCCAATTTTTAGATATGCGTGGGACACATTTTAAAACTTTTTTTAAACTTTTGGTTTCGTACCATAGGTCTAGGTGTTTTAAAGCTGCCTTTTGGTCGTCCTCTGGGACGCTTGGGTTTGGGCTCTGCATCTTCTGGCTATAAATGCACAAAGACAAATTCAATTCTTCACTGAACAAAGGAAAATTTGCTGCAGCAAGCAGTACACCGTTGCTTGCTTCACTGTTGCACAAGTCCAATGCGAAAAATAGTTCTGTACCCAATATTAGTAAATTTCTTCAGGATACAAAAAATGAATCATTCAGTATACAAAAAATTAAGAAAAGAATATCTCTCAAAAGATATTAATCATTTTTATTCATTAATTAGCTTGAAGATCAAGAGAAATTTATTTGAATCCAGATTATTTTTTTTTACATTTGCAAAAGTTAAAGTTCGTAAACAATTTATCACAACTAAATTGTGCAGATTATGATATTTTACAAATAACGAAATTAATTCTTTTTCAAATATCGGGTACATGGAAATCGAAATGCAAATGTGGCCACTCAACAAAGAGATAACATCGCGTTCAATGCTAATGTTGTTTTGACTTGGCCCTCGTGTCTCTCCATGCCTTTGTTAGCGATAGCTGTATCAAACATGTGACAAAGAAAATTCACGGTCTTACCTTCTCTTTCTTTTCCTTTCGGGGTCTTCCTCGACATCTCTTCTTGGGTCCATCTGTAGCTGTGTCCTCTTCTTTACTGTTATTTTCTCCTCCCATGCTTTGATCGAATGCCTGAAAAAACTAAATCACGAGTTAAAACCTTAAAACGTCAATATTTCATTCAGCTTTTACCACTGTTGCGCCTGCATAGCAAACCTTTAGTGTTGTTTAGAATATATGTTTACTAGTAATGCTCTTATTATAGAACTTAAGATATATGTTTACATTAATTACAACAGACGTCTGTGCTTAATGTTAATTACGCAGATTTCGTTTACCTTCTGTACATATTTTAGCATTTGTCCATTCTGAATAGTGTCCCTAGAATAATTATGATTAATCTGAAGTCTTGTGGTGCATAAGAGGTGACAGAAATTCGTTTATTTATTACTGGGATTTCGTTAAATGATAACTGGAAATGCCTAATGTTCAGCAATTGCAGAACCTGTATGGAAGAGACAAATATATCCGGATTGTTAGCAGACAAATAGTTTCTGGATATATAACTCTAGAAATAATAAGCTTAAAATAAATATGAAATTATAGATTAATAAAGTAGATCTTCATGAATGTTATTGGTAGACTGTTGTATCCTAGTTTATTGATAAAAGTATCAGTCTTCACGAAAAACTTTGTGAAGCACAGGCCCTTCGGGCCTCCCAGTATAATAATCATGCGAGCCCGAACAATATTTTACAGGCCCAAAATGTTTTTTTTCTAATTTGACCACTTGTCATTTGCAAGGTGCTGCATGCTGATTCTACTCTATAGATACATGCACAGTTCTACTGTAGGAAAATACAGGTCAAGATGATCATAGTTAACTTTAGAACAACTGACATTAAAAGGATTATCATATTTTATTTTTCAACATATTAATCTCGCAGATGACATCAGCAGCTCATGTTCTACTTTGTTTTGTATACACCACGTACAAAACATTTTGTTTTCTCCAGAATCAAATCTTAGCCAAGGCCTACCCTCTGTCCAATGGGGCATAAATTTTCGTTCTTTTCTCCTCGTATGATCTGATGGTTGTTATTGTGAAATACGCTTGGGTGGTTTTGAATTTCCCGAACTAGCCCCCTCCCTATACTTTAGAAAAGGCAGCATGGTTGATCGTTTTTCTATGCGAAATTTGACTACTAAGTCATGACAAAGTCTGAGTCAATCTCACGCTTTATTTGTAATATATACAGAACATATAAGAAAACATTTATAGGCCCGCCGGACTCCTGGGTTCAATATTTTAAGAAGCCCGATCCCAATTTTACTGGCCTCGGCCATTGGGCCACTGGTTAACGTCGAAGACTGAAGTATTAGCTTTGGAGTTTTACATTTTACACATGACGTAGACGCTGCATCACAAGCGGCGTGGTCAGATCTCTTAGAGCAAAATTGCTATCAGGAGAAGTCAGTGTCAGACGGTGCCAGCAAAGATTAAGGTAATTTCATATCTTAGCTAAGTTGGAAATTAGTTTTAGAACTTTTTAGCCTATTTAGAAATAGGAAAATTTAATTAAAATGTGAATTCTTTAGAAAATAGTAGAATTTTGATAAGTTAAGTTTAAGTATTTAGATATCGACGACTCAGTGCGGGATTCTGAACCATAGTTTGTTAATTCATTAGCATAAATTTATTATTACTGGCACTGCAAGCATACACTGTTGAATTTAGAGTAATGCATATTACTATTTTATTGAGCAATTAGCTAGAGTTATCAGTGTAATTTGGCACCGACGACACCGAGCACCAGGTAGCACCAAGTAGCCCCGAATACTGACTCAGATATTAGACCATTCTATGTTGCATAGGTTAAAATTGATGGTTGGCATTAGCACAAGAACTCTCCTATCTACGCATGATATGCTAGGCTAGCATAAACCTATCCAGTATTATCTTGACGAGTAATCTCCCGTGTGTTACGATCGACGCGCCACGGTTAAACATAACTTCCGGTATAGACACGGCGTCGTAGGAAATACACTGTACGATCTCGCTTTCCGCTCCATATCTTTAGAATGATGTACTTTTCGAGGTTCTTTTTGTGTGGTGTTCCCTTTGTATACTTTTCAGATCTATTTACAACACTTCTGTACCGATGTACGTTATCATATAACATTTTTTTCGTATTTAATCTGTGGACATCGATGTCCCCATTTCGTCAATATCGGATTTTTTTTCTTCGAATTTAGAAAGTTTATGCACTTCGTTTTTCAAAAAGAGAGATGAACCGGAAAGAAAGATTACTTTACAATTGTTTAAATTTCTTGACAAGCTCAAATCAAATTGAAATATGACCTACAAATCCTTATACCCCACCAAAAACAAACCAAATAAATAAATAAAAAACATTCCCAACCTTCAGTTTTGTAGTTCCATTCCCATCCTTTGGATACAAAATTTGTCATTCCTAAAAGAGTGATACTAACGAGGTACTTTTCAGCCTTAGAATTTTTTGTAATAACTCTCAGACTAGCAATCATATGTATCAGTCCACACAAATTCTTGGACCAAAAAAAAAATGTTTTCTCCATTATTAACAATTTAGGATTTTTATTTATAATTTAAAAATAAAGTTCAATAAAACCATTTCTGGGAAGTACGTATAAAACAAAGGATAACAGATCAATGTCTACGAGAAGAATCTGCAAATATTTGAAATATTTCACCAAAATTAAAATTTCATCATGTTAATTATATTTGATAACTCTAAATGCTGTGCATAACGATATAACTCATTAAAAAGCAGAGAAGTCAGTTATTAGCAGAATGAGATTAAGCGCACATAACGTTGCCATACATGTCTATACCAACACATGAATGATTTTGTAATATATGTAACACTGGAGCAATTTCAACTGTAAAATATACAACCACCATAGAGAATTTTTTGAAAGAAACTTGTTAAATTTTTCTCAAAGATCAGTTCTGTCTAATATTAAAAAAGTAGAGCTCTGTTTTAATAGTAAATCCCCAATTAAATTACCGGGGGGGGGGGGGGGGGGGGGGGGGGGGGGGGGGGGGGGGGGGGTGGAGATAACATATTCATTCATCAACAAATGCATTTTAACTAGAAATGATATGCAAAAATATATTTAGAATATAAGTGTATGTTAATGCATTTTATATATAATCATACTTGTTAATTACTTTTTACAGTGATTAATATTACTGAGTAAGCTGATGTACATTCTTGATATGTTGATCTGGGTCTCCGTGTTTGTGCCAATAGATATTTGCATTTGTATCTGCTTCAAATGACCGAATTTCAAGAAAAATCTTAGTGCAATCAAAAATATGTCTAACAGCTAGCACTATATGGGGGGATTTCTTGAGAGAGGGCAGGCTTTCTTTGATTATTTCTGTAGGGGAATTGAACACAAGGGATCATATCACCTATAACAAAATTTTTACCCATGTAGGCTAGTGAAAATATTTTAAGCCATTAATTTTGCTTTGTACAAGAGGGGACAGATTGTAATCAATGCATTACTATATGAGTTTCATTTTGGAAACTGGAAAGATAGAATTTCTATGGAAGTTTCATTTTCATTTTTTTTCTGAGAGTAGGGAGATGAATCATTTACCTTTCTTTTAAGAATTTGCTTTGAGATATGTCACTGATTGAATGCGACTAAAATGCAAAATGGAATAATGATTGTTATTGGTAGGTTTGTTATATATGAAATGTAACTTGAGCATATTCTTGACTCAGATTTCAGAGTTCATACTTTTATTGAATCATTTGGATTTTTATGATTGACTGCTTTCATCTAGTAACACTGTTGTTCCATATTGCATTATCCTCAGATGAAAAGGTAAATAACCTTGATGGCAGGGCAAATGTAGAGGATTTGGATTGTAAAGAACAGTTAGAGCACATATCTTACTCTTCAAATTCTCAATTTACACCCACTTACTTGCATAGCATATTATATTAAACACGACTGTCCATTTGTTATCAAGTACAAAATATTATAAGAAAATACACAACTCGAGTGTAAACATAAATACAGACTATATTATATAAATTGTTTGTTTTTTATTTGCAGATTTTAGTATCTGATAATAACATTCATATACATTTACACACAACTAATTATCATGTGATCTCAAGGTTGACAGTAATCATGTAAAGAGTGGAAAGACATTAATCAAAGATATGTTCCCAAACAACCCAGATTGTACTGAATTTTTTTTTTATATTAGTTTTTAAAGAAATATATATATACAATGGTCAATTTCATATCTATATAGTATTATACTGTGTAACAAATTGTGAATACCTGTAATGTTAGATGAAGCTGACACTTTATGATAAAGCATACTGGTATTGAGTGCAGACACATAAAGTATAGATGAAAAATCTTATATCAGCTCAATTTTTTCCCACTGAAACATACATGTACATCTTTATAACTATCAAAAGAATCTTTAGTATATAATTGTTACTATGATGAGGAAACAAGTAAGCCTAACTGCAGACTATGAGTTTTTGGATGGCAATTAAATTAAACTAATTGTTACTTCAAGGCAACGGTTACATGTAGAAAAGCAATGAATATGATAGGATATATAAGCAGCATCCAGACAGTTTGTAACAAATCACATTAATTCAGGTGTGGGATGATTAGGTAGGATAAAGTCCATAGTGTTGAGAATGACAGGGTTCAAATATTGCAGATTAAGAGGCAAAAAAGATGCTCAATGTTTTAATTGATGTAACAGTGTAATTTCTTTAATAGGTAAAATTTAAATAAATGTTCATGTAAGTGTGACTGCATAACTTATTACATGTAATTGTTTGAATATTTTTTTATTTTTTGTATAACTAACTATGATAATGCAAAAGACATGGCCTATAATGAATACCCTCTCCTTAAACTTATTCATTACATGTAATGTGATGAATCAATTTGTATATACCTATTATTTGATTGTAATCAGTGAGTTCAATTTAGTATCTATTATCTTATTCAAGTAATACTTTTATAAATAAGTTCATTATTCTTGTCCAGTTGCTAAATAATTCTATCTTTATTGATTAATGAATAAGATAACTGTTATTCACGAATAAATGTTGAAGCAGTTTCATAGCACTATTGTAATTACATACTGTAACATCAAAGGGGGGGGGGGAGGGGGGGGGGGGGGGTCTCATGACCGTTTCACCATCTTTTTTGTTACAAAATGCACACAACCAACCCTGCAATTTTTTTTATTACTCAGCTATTGAATGAACTCCTATTAATCCCTTATACGATTCAGTTGCAAGGTTTCCTTTTAGAATTTTTCATATCATCAGTTGATCATTAAAAGCTAGAAACACCGAGAAAAGCTTTAATTTGTAACAGAATCACTTCTTTTAAATTCAAGCGATAAATTAATGATCTGTGTATTATGTCTTTATAAAATCATAAGTTGTTCCCATCCTGATCATGGTCTATGCGTTTGACAACAACTATGACTTCGTACAGTAATAATACAATTCAATACTAATCAGCTGATCAAAGACTTCAAAGGGGGATTTTATACGAGAAATTGTGTGGGTTAAAACTAGTGAAAAATACCTTTTCAGGTGTCTAGAAGCAAGTCAGTAAGTTCTTGCCATGACATCATTACAACAAGTATCAGTGACAATCTTTTATTTGCTTCGCGTAAGCAACGTTAGTGGAAAACATGAAAAATTATCGCATCATAAAATGGCTTTAAAACGAAACCGGAAGTGCCTTTTAACCGATTAGGAAAGGTAACTCTTACAAAAAATATGGCGG